>NW_025920181.1:609460-665214 GCF_902686445.1 Sciurus carolinensis
TTTACATACACACCTCAGCGAACCCTAACCAAACATCTCAGATCAACCTCACTGCTCACCAAAGAGCCCTCCCTACTTACTTCAAAAGGCTATACCTAGACACCTGAGAGTTTTCATGATTCTTTTTTGACTAGCCTCCCTAAACATCACAGAGATGCCCTCTACTATCCTCAAAGAAAACTCCCATCACAATTCAGTGTTCTCCTTACTCATACCATAGGCACCTCTGTGAGCCTTTCCAAATAACAACAATGGACCCTCTTTCAATGTGGGTCAGCTTTCTATGGGCAGAGACCTATGAAATTGTGAACTCTCAAATAAAATTCTCCTCCTTCATAATTGGTCTGTTTATTCACAACAGAGAAAAAACTGATGTAAACACATTCATAACCCTTTTCATAGGACTGTTTTACATAAAGTACAAAGAAGGCACACTGAAAATACATTATATAAAGGTAAATGCACATGCTCCAAAGTTAATGTTTGTGACTGTGTGTATATACACTGAATCAGGATGTTTCTGACAATGACTAACCACAATATAGTGAATCCCCAGCCCTGACTGCACAATAAAAGCAATATTTAGGGCATTCTCATAACATTTTCTGCCAGTTTTCAAAGAAAGGGAGTCTTGATAAAGCCATTTTGAGACTGCACCAACAGTGGGAGTTTTAGTAGTAAAGTTTATAAATTGTGTTGTGCTTGTCTAACTGAACTATCACTCTTCCTATGCAGATCTCCAAGGACAGACACATAATAATCCCTTTCTTTGGATCCTGCATATTTCATAATTTGTACCTAACTCTGACTCACTCCCCTGATCACCTTACCTTTGAGGATTTTTCTGACTTATAAGGTGCACCTCCAGGATGGTCCCTTATTCTAATGGCTGAGAAAGTTACATTGTGTCCAGATCCATATGGGCCACAAACTGTCTTAACCAGTGCAACCAAACTCCCAGGTCTAGTCAGGGTCAAAGTGGGGTTGGAAAATATTCACAGACACAGACCTTGAAGATTAAACTGAGATCAGTTGGGGCTCTGCTCTCTGATGGAGATGGAGATCTAAAGAGTTATTCCACCAATCTTTATTTATATATGTCTCATTATCAGGTTAAAGACTATGCAACCATTATTCTTAGTATTCAAGAAAGTTACAGAAACTAGGGCTATGTAGCTTTTCTCTAGTTGCAAGACACATTTGCAAAGTGCAATATTAGGAGATTTGTGTATCTCTTAAGAAAGTTCATTGTTAAAATTTACTATAACATAGGCAGAAAGTGTAGAATTGGAGTTGGTGAAACATTGTGATTGTCTAGCAAAAGAATTTGTTCCTTTCTGGGAGCTGTGTGCCTGAGATCAAGGTCAGAGCTGATAGGACTCTTGCAGGAGCCTGCTAATAAAGGGCATTGCCACATTAGCTAAGCATCCTCTGCCCTTTCACAGAAACAATCCAAATCACCAGGCATGCCACAGCCATGCGGTCATCAGAGACCCTCAATCTCAATCACTGCTCTCCAATCATCTTTCACCACTCTCCACCCTCTGGTTCACAGGAGACAGGGAATATCAGAAGACACCCCCTATTCTTCCCTCTGTGTTATAGACTGGATACAAGGTTACACTTCTCTGGAAACACCTCCCCAAACTTTAAAGAAAAATCCTAGGTTTATTCTGCACCTGAGCCTGGCTTGATTACCAGTCAGGGAATGGAAAAAATGGTCTCAGAAAAAACATAAATTATTACCCTATCTTATAGAAGAACTTGTTTTATAAAAATGGAGGAAAATGGTCAATCTGTGCTGTGTAGAAGTTTTCTGCGTATCATGCTCAAACTGATATGTTCCCTTATTTTTTGCTACCTGCCTGATATCCATATGTAATGAAAGCTCTATCAGTTAATGCCAAAACTGATTCAAAAGCAGAGGAAATATGATGTCACTTTTAAATCCAAGTTGCTGTAGGTCTTAAAAGATAGATCTCTTTTTCTATACTCTGCAATTCTGTTCTTTGAGTTTGCTCCTCATTAAAGGCTAAAGAAAATGATGATAAAGAAAGAAGAAAGCAAGAAAGCAAGAAAGCAAGCAAGCAAGCAAGAAAGAAAGAAAGAAAGAAAGAAAGAAAGAAAGAAAGAAAGAAAGAAAAATCTGGATCACCCAGGTGCACCAGGCCTGAGAATGCCAGGGAATTCACTGTTTTCCATGAATTTTTTATTATTTACTGATATTCACAGTAAGGAAAAACTAAAAGGATCCCATATGTACTATTGTACTTTCAAAATGTCTCCTGAACTTATGTTCTCTCAGAATTTTTTCATATCTGAGTTGACTCTAATCTGATCAAGTTGTGTAACATTTCATACTCTGTCTGTTTCAATTCCTCTGTCTTCTGAATTCCAGGATATTTTTGTAAATTCAGCTTTTGTCCTGCATCAGTTGGTCTTGTTTGGTGTTCCTGGAGTTTCTTGCCTACTTTTTTCTTCTACTGTCTTTATCAGAGTCCACTTATTCAAAAGTTAACTCATAAATACACTAGAAAGTAAGAGATTCCTTTTGGCAAGACATAAGAATGGGGAATGTACAATAGTGAAAGTAAGAGTAAATCTTCTACCTTGGAGAATGAGTAGCCCACATGAACCTTTGATTTTAGTCTTCCCCATGGCTGGTAGATTCGACACCTTATGTCTCCAACTGGACAGGTACTTTGCATGTTTTATAAAAATCTGTGACAGGTTTTAATTTAATTTCTCAGTGGTAAATATGACATTCTGTGTAATAAGCATCTGAAACTATTTTGTTTCAAAACTGGGAACCTAAAACTATAAATTATATTTTTATATCTGTTTTTTGCATATGTGTGCATATCTGCTTATTGTATGTTGTATCTACATATATGCTTTTGTCTATAAATTATGTATATTATGCCAAAATTGGCATATATATATATAAAATAAGCATTAATAAATTTTAATAAAATGGATCCAAATGTTTTCAGTTCACAAGACTAAAATTGGCTAAATAGATAAAAGTAAGAATGTCTTTAAATTTACTTGACTACTCATTTCTCTAAGTGTTGAAGCAATCAATATAGTGTTGATTTCTCTAAAATGGTTAAAGTATAACATCTATTTCTTATAGAATGTGTCTTCAGCAAAAAATAATGACTTAAAATTTCAGGTAGGTTGATCTAAAATCTTGGATGTCATGGATACCATAAATTAAAAATAGATGAAGTAGATTTAACAGAAATAGAATAAGCATTTATAAAAGAACATTTTAAGGAGAAAAGTCAATACCAATGAATCTACCATAATGAATTAATATTCATGAATCTACCCTATCAAGTTAATATCAACAAATCTACATTGAAAAATTGATATTGACTAATTAGTATCAATGCATCTACACTGATGTGTTGATTTTGATGAAACTTCAATGGAGGGTTGATGTCAATGAATGTACCCCCATAATAGTTAAAATTGATGAATCTATACAATGGGTTATTTGGATGAATCAACTCCAATGAGTCAATATTGATAAATTTACATGAACATGTAGGTAGTGACAAATATACCCAGAAGAATAGATATCAACAAATATAACCTAATGGATCAATATCAATAAAACTACATTGATGAATCTGTATCAATAAATCAATAATGATGAATCTACAAGTTGATATATACAAATTCCCTTCAAAGAGTCAATATTGACAAAACTACCAAGTCAAGACTTTATCATCAAATCTACATAGGTTGGTATTGATGAATCTACCCTGATGAGTTGATATTGATGAATCTACACCAAAGTATTGATATCAATGAATCTACACCAAATCATTGATACTGGTGGATGTATTCTGATGGGTTGATAATGACAAATCTACCCTGACTGGTTGATATAAACAAATCTACACTGATGAGAATGGTAGATATTAATGAATATATACAGAAGAATAGATATCAAAAAATATACTCCAATGGGTTGAGATCAATGAATCTACATTGACAAATCCAAACTGGCAAATCAATATTGATGAATCTACACCTATAAGTTGATATCTACAAATCTCCACCAAAGAGTCAATATCAACAATCTACTCAGACATATCAATATCAATCAATGTACATGGGTTAGTCAATATTGATGAATCTATATCATCAAATTGATTTCAACAAATCAGTATTGATGGATCTACCCAGTTTAGTTGATATCAGAGAATCTACCATGACTGGTTGATAATGATGGATCAACCCCAATGGGTTGACATTGATAAAACTATACAGAATTGTGGATATCAAAAATCTATCATGGTGAGTCAATATTGATGAATGTACTTTGTTGAGTCAATATTGATAAATCTACATTGATGGATCAATATCAACCCTTCAATATCAACAAATCTTCACACTGAGTTGATATAAAAAAATACACCCCAGAGTCAATATCAATGAATCTACATCAATGTGCCAATATCAACAAATAAACCCCATAGAGTCAATATTGATGAATCTACCTCAATGTGTTGGTATCAACAAATCTACACCAGTGTGTAGATATTAATGAATCTAATCTGATGAGTCATAGTCCATGAATCTACACTGATGGTCCATTTTGACAAATCCACACAGGTGAGTAGATATTGACACATCTTCCCCAATAAGTCAGTATTGACATATCTATGTTGAATAGTTGATATCAGCAAATCAATATCAAAAAATATACCTCAACAAGTCAATATCAAAAAATCTACACCAATGAGTCGATATTGAAATGTATGCCTGTGGGTCAATATCAACAAATCTGTGCTGAAGGGTTCACATGGATGTTTCTTCACCAAAGTGTCAATGTTGATGAATCTAAACCTTTGAGTCAATATTGATGAATCTGCACAGACAGGTAGATATTGATGAATCTGCAGCTTTAAGGAGGCATTGATGAATTTACACCTTTGAGTCAATATCAATGAATCTAGACCAATGGGTCAATATTAAAGAACATACATTAATACGTTAATATTGTCAAACCTACCCAATTGAAACAATTATGATGAATCTACCCCAATGGTTAGATATGGAAGAATCTACACCAATGATTCAATGTTGATGAATCTACACCTAAAAATCAATATCAACAAATCTACCCTTAGGTCAGTAACAATAAATCTATCCCGAAGAGTTGATATTAATGAATATACCCTGATAGTTCAATATAAATGAAGCTACATCTATGAATCAATACTGACAAATCAATATCTGATGAATCAACATGGACAGTTTAATATCAAAAAATCTACACTGATGTGTCAATATACATGAATCAACATCTACAGGTCAATATCAATGAATCCACCCCATCAAGTTGATATTGATGAATCTAACCTAATGGATTGATATGGATGGATCTACACTGAAGAATCAATATCAATGAATATGCTCCAATTCGTAGATATCAAAGAATCTACACCAATGAATCAATGAATCAACACCTATGATTAACATCAGTGAATATATACCATCAAGTTGATATTGACTGTTCTAACACAATGGTTTGGTGTGGAGGAATCTACACAAACAAGACAATAACAATGAATATGCACCAGAGAGTCAATATTGGCAAATATACTTCAAAGGGTCAATACACATGAATCTACCTTGATGGATTGATATTGATGAGTGTACACCAGTGGGTCAGTATTGTTGATATACACTGACAAGTTTATATCCAAAAAGCTACCCATCAAAGAATCTACATCATATAATTGATAATGGCAAATTGATAATGAACAATCTACCACATGAGTCAATATTTATGAATCTACATGCTTATATCAATATTGACAAATCTACCCCAATGTGTTGATATGAACAAATCTAACCCAATTGGTCAATATTGACCAAACTACATTGATGTGTCGATATTGACAAATGTACTTAACATGTCAATATTGATGAATCTACCCCATAGGTTTAATTTCAACAAATCAGCACAAATCATTTGATATCTATAAATCTACACTGAAGAATCAATATCAACAAATCTACCCTGATGATTTGATATCTATGCATCTACACTGATGAGACAATAATGATGAATCTACAACAATGAATTAGTATGAACACATCAATATCAATGAATCTACCTAAAAAGTTGCTATTGATGAATCTACACTGATGTGTTGATAAGGATAAATCTACTCCTACAGTTGGA
This sequence comes from Sciurus carolinensis, assembly GCF_902686445.1. Taxonomy (NCBI): domain Eukaryota; kingdom Metazoa; phylum Chordata; class Mammalia; order Rodentia; family Sciuridae; genus Sciurus; species Sciurus carolinensis. The sequence continues at coordinate 615,669 of NW_025920181.1, forward strand.
TTGATTAATCCACCCCTATAGTTCCATAGCAATAAATCTATGCCATCAAGTTAATATTAATGAATCAACCCAATAGGTCAAAATTGATGAGTCTACACTGGCAAGTGGATATTGATGAATCTACCCCAATGAACTTATTTTGACAAATCAATCCAATCAAATACTATTGACAAATCTAACACATCGAGTTGATATCAACAAATCTATCCTCATTGGTTGATGTAGACGAATCTACCCAAATGAGTACATTTCTGTACAGAGTGGTGTCAGGATGGGAGAGCAGTGACTGAGATTGGGGGGGCACTGATGACCTCATGACTATTGCATGACTGGTGCCTGGGAATTTTTCTGTGCAAGGGCACAGGATGTTTAGCTGCTGTGGTAAAACCCTGCATAAGGAGGCTCTGTGCAAGTGTCCTTTCAGCTCTAACATTGATCTCAGTCACATAGCTCATGGGAAAAAAGGAACTCATATGCTAGACAATTACAATGTTTCATCAACCCCATTAATCCTGCTACTATCCCAATGGGTTGATATGAATGAATGTATCCTGATGATTAAATATCAATGAATCTTCCCCAGCTGATAGATATTATCAAATCCACACCAATGGGTTGATATTGAATATACTCAGAAGAGTTGATATTAAAAAATCTACATTTTCAGGTCAATATCAAGAAATTTAAATTGACAAATAAGTCTTGACATATGAACATCAATAAATCCACCATGACTGGTTAATATTGATCAATCTACTCCTAAGGGTTGATATTGATTAATTTACAATTATGAGCAGATATCAGCAAATCAACACCAATGAGTAGATATCATCAAATCTACCCCATTGAGTCGATATCAACAAATGTCAGTGTGAATCTACCCCTACGGTTGATATTAACAAATCTACCCTGACAAGTTGATATTGACAAATCTACCCGGTTGAATTGATGTTTATGAATATACAACATTGAAACTATATCAACTGATCTACACTGTAGGGTCTACATTGATGAATCTATGCCTTCAAGTCAATATCAACTAATCTATATTGATGGGGTGATATTGAATCTACCATTGATTTGATCTCTATAAATCTACCCTGGGTGATTGCTATTGATTCATTTACACTGATGAGTCAATATCAACAAATCTATCTGAGGAATCAATATTTATGAGTCAACACAATCAATTTGATATCAACAAATCTATATCATCAAGTCAGTATCGATGAATCTACTCCAGTGGGTCAATATTGACAAATCTACATTGACAGTTTGATATCAGTGTATCTACATTAATAAACTAATGTTGATGCATCAGTATCAATGAGTCAATAGCTATAAACTTACACCAGTCTATGTTGACATATCAATATCAACATATCTACACTGATGAGTTGATACCAACAAATCTACTCAGTCCAGTCAATATCAATGAATCTACCCTAATGGATCAATGTTGAGGCATCTATCACAAAGAGTCAATATTCACAAATCTACACTGAGAGTCAATATAGATGAATCTACACTGATGAATAAATATTGGCAAATCTAAACTTTGAGTCAAGTTTTATGAGTCTACAGTGATATATCAAAACTTATGTATCTACACCAATGATACTATATAGGTGATTCAATATTGATGGCTCTACCCCATAAATTCTATATCAATGAACCTACATCATAAAATCAATAGACTCTTGAGTCAATTTTGATGAATCTACACAGATGGGTCGATATTGATGAATCTTAGGTGAAGAGTCAATATTGGACAATCTATCTCAATGAGTTGACATGGGTTACTCTACCCTGATAAGTCTATTTTGATGATTCTACACCAAAGGGTTATCAACAAGTCTTACCACATTGGTTTATATAGACAAAATCTACCCCAATAAGGACATTGTTTACAAATTGAAACAGTGAAGTTAATATTGATGGATTTAATCAGAGTTGATATTAATGAATCTAACCAGTAGAGTTGAAATTGAGGAATAAAGCCAGAAGAGTCAAATTGGGTAAATCTATCCTTTGATTCAATATTGACAATCTACAACAGTGTTCATTTTTTTATTATTTTTTATTTTTTTATTATTGTATACAAATGGGATACATGCTGTTTCTCTATCTATACATAGAGTCAAGTAATACCATCTGTGCAATCATAGGCTTACATAGGGCAATGATGTTTATTATTTTTTTCCCTTCCGCCCCACCCATCCCACCACTCTTTTCCCTCTATACAGTCCTTATTTCCTTCATTCTTACCACTCTCCTTATCCCTAACACTAAACCTAACCCTAAACCTAATGCTAACCCCTCCCACCCCCCATTATATGTCCTCATCCACTTATCAGCGAGATCATTCGTCCTTTAGTTTTTTGAGATTGGCTTATCTCACTTAGCATGATATTCTACAATTTCATCCATTTGCCTGCAAATGCCATAATTTTATCATTCTTCATTGCGGAGTAATATTCCATTGTATATATATGCCACAGTTTCTTTATCCATTCATCAACTGAAGGGCATCTAGGTTGGTTCCACAATCTGGCTATGGTGAATTGAGGAGCTATGAACACTGATGTGGCTGTATCTCTGTAGTATGCTGATTTTAAGTCCTTTGGGTATAGGCCAAGGAGTGGGATAGCTGGGTCAAATGGTGTTTTATTCCAAGCTTTCTGAGTAATCTCCACAATGCTTTCCAGAGTGGCTGCAATAATTTGCAACCCCACCAGCAATGTGAGTGTTCCTTTTTCACCACATCCTCGCCAACACCTATTGTTGCTTGTGTTCTTGATAATTGCCATTCTAATTGGGGTGAGATGAAATCTTAGGGGAGTTTTGATTTGCATTTCCCTTATTACTAGGGATGTTGAACATTTTTTCATATATCTGTTGATTACTTGTACATCTTTATCTGTGAAGTGTCTGTTCATTTCCTTAGCCCATTTGTTGATTGGATTATTTGTATTCTTCGTGTAGAGTTTTTTGAGTTCTTTATAGATTCTGGAAATTAGTGCTCTATCAGAAGTATGGTTGGCAAATATATTCTCCCACTCTTTAGGCTCTCTCTTCACATTGCTGATAGTTTCCTTTGCTGAGAGAAAGCTTTTTAGTTTGAATCTATCCCAGTTGTTGATTCTTGCTTTTTTTTCTTGTGCTATGGGAGTCCTGTTAAGAAAGTCTGATCCTAAGCCAACAAGTTGAAGATTTGGACCTACTTTTTCTTCTATAAGATGCAGGCTCTCTGGTCTGATTCCGAGGTCCTTGATCCATTTTGAGTTGAGTTTTGTGTAGGGTGAGAGATAGAGGTTTAATTTCATTCTATTGCATATGGTTTTCCAGTTTTCCCAGCACCATTTGTTGAAGAGGCTACCTTTTCTCCATTGCATATTTTTGGAACCTTTCTGTAGTATGAGAAAATTGTATTTATTTGGGTTTGTGTCCATGTCCTCTATTCTGCACCATTGATCTACCTGTCTATTTTGGTACCAATACCATGCCATTTTTGTTACTATTGCTTTGTAGTAGAATTGAAGATCTGGTATTGCAATACCCCCTGCTTCGCTCTTGCTACTGAGGATTGCTTTAGCTATTCTAGGTTTTTTATTCTTCCAGATGAATTTCATAATTGCTTGCTCTATATCTGCAAGGTACATCATTGGGATTTTAATTGGAATTGCATTGAATCTGTATAGCACTTTAGGTAGTATAGCCATTTTGACAATATTAATTCTGCCTATCCAAGAACATGGGAGATCTTTCCATCTTCTAAGGTTTTCTTTAATTTCTTTCTTTAGGGTTCTGTAGTTCTCATTGTAGTGGTCTTTCACCTCTTTTGTGAGATTCATTCCCAAGTATTTTATATTTTTCGATGCTATTGTGAATGGGGTAGATTTCCTAATTTCTCTTTCTGAAGATTCATCACTTATGTATAAAAATGCATTGGATTTATGAGTATTGATCTCGTAACCTGCTACTTTACTGAATTCACTTATGAGTTCTAAAAGTTTTCTGGTGGAATTTCTAGGTTCCTCTAAATATATAATCATGTCATCAGCGAACAGGGATAGTTTGAGTTCTTCTTTTCCTATTCATATCCCTTTAATTTATTTGGTTTGTCTAATTGCTCTGGCTAGAGTCTCAAGGACGATGTTGAATAGAAGTGGTGAAAGAGTGCATACCTGCCTTGTTCCAGTTTTTAGGGGGAGCACTTTCAGTTTTTCACCATTTAGAATGATATTGGTCATGGGCTTAGCGTGGATGGCCTTTATAATGTTAAGGAATGTTCCCACTACCCCAATTTTTTCTAGTGTTTTGAACATGAAGGGATGCTGTATTTTATCGAATGCTTTTTTTGCATCTATTGAAATAATCATGTGATTCTTAACTTTAAGTCTGTTGATATGGTGAATGACATTTATTGATTTCCAAGTGTTGAACCAACCTTGCATCCCTGGGATAAAACCCACTTGATTGTGGTGCACTATCTTTTTAATATATATTTGTATGCGATTTGCTAAAATTTTGTTGAGAATTTTTGCATCGATGTTCATTAGGGATATTGGTCTGAAATTTTCTTTCCTTGATGTGTCTCTGTCTGTTTTAGGTATCAGGGTGATATTGACTTCTTAGAATGGATTTGGGAGGGTTCCCTCCTCTTCTATTTCATGGAATACTTTGAGGAGTATTGGAATGAGCTCTTCTTTAAAGGTTTTGTAGAACTCGGCTGAGAACCCATCTGGTCCCGGACTTTTCTTTCTTGGTAGGGTTTTGATGACCTCTTCTATTTCATTGCTTGAAATTGGTTTATTTAAGCTGTGTATGTCCTCCTCGTTCAGTTTAGGTAATTCATATGTCTCTAGAAATTTGTTGATGTCTTCAAGGTTTTCTGTTTTTTTGGAGTATAGATTTTCATAATAGCTTCTAATTATGTTTTGTATTTCACTCGTGACTGTTGTGATATTTCCTTGTTCATTCCGAATTTTAGTAATTTGAGTTTTCTCCCTCTTTCTCTTTGTTAGTGTGGCTAAGGGTTTATCAATTTTATTTATTTTTTCAAAGAACCAACTATTTATTTTGTTAATTTTTCCAATTGTTTCTTTTGTTTCAATTTATTGATTTTGGCTCTGATTTTAACTATTTCCTGTCTTCAACTACTTTTGGTGTTGGTCTGCTCTTCTTTTTCTAGGGCTTTGAGCTGTAGTGTTAAGTCGTTTATTTGCTGATTTCTACTTCTTTTTTTGAATGCGCCCCATGAAATAAATCTTCCTCTAAGTACTGCTTTCATAGTGTCCCAGAGATTTTGATATGATGTGTCTTTGTTCTCGTTTATTTCTAAGAATTTTTTTATTTCCCTCCTGATGTCTTCTGTTATCCATTCATCATATAATAGTGTATTATTTAATCTCCAGTTATTGGAGAGGTTTCTGTTTTTTATTCTGTCATTTATTTCTAATTTCAATCCATTATGATCTGATAGAGTACAAGGTAGTATCTCTATCTTCTTGTATTTGCTAACAGTAGGTTTGTGGCATAAAATATGGTCTATTTTAGAGAAGGATCCATGTGCTGCTGAGAAGAAAGTGTATTCATTCTTTGTTGGATGGTATATTCTATATATGTTGGTTAAGTCTAAATTGTTGATTGTGTTATTGAGATCTGTAATTTCTTTATTCAATTTTTGTTTGGATGATCTATCCAGTGGTGAGAGAGGTGTGTTAAAATCGCCTAGTATTATTGTGCTGTGGTCTATTTGATTTCTGGAAATGAGAAGGATTTGTTTGACGTATGTGGATGAGCCAATGTTTGGGGTATAGATATTTATGATTGTTATGTGTTGCTGATTTGTACCTCCCTTAAGCAGCATGTAATGTCCTTCTTTATCCCTTCTGACTAGTTTTGGTTTGAAGTCCACATTATCTGAAATGAGGATGGATACTCCAGCTTTTTTGCTGTGTCTGTGTGCATGGTATGCTTTTCCCCATCCTTTCACCTTTAGTCTATGTGTATCTCTTTCTATGAGATGAGTCTCTTGCAGGGAGCATATTGTTGGATTTTTCTTTTTAATCCAATCTGCCAGTCTATGTCTTTTGATTGATGTGTTCAGGCCATTAACATTCAGGGTTAGTATTGTGATATGATTTGTATTCCCAGTCATTTGACTCATATTTGTTTTTGACATGATTTGGTTTCTCCTTTATTTGGCTATTCCTTTAGGCTAGCGTCTCCTGTTGCTGATTTGCATCGTGGTTTTTCATCTCTTCCTCATGGAATATTTTGCTGAGATTGTTCTGTAATGCTGGCTTTCTTTTTGTAAATTCCTTTAGCTTTTGTTTATCATGGAAGGATCTTATTTCATCATCAAATTTGAAGGTACGTTTTGCTGGGTATAAGATTCTTGGTTGGCATCCGTTTTCTTTCAGGGCTTGGTAAAAGTTGTTCCAGGCCCTTCTAGCTTTTAGGTCTGGATTGAAAAATCTGCTGATATTATTATTGGTTTCCTTCTGATTGTAATTTGATTTTTTTCTCTTGCGGCCTTTAAAATTCTGTCTTTATTTTGTATGTTAGTTATTTTCATAATAATGTGCCTTGGTGTGGCTCTGTTGTAATTTTGGATATTTGGAGTCCTATAAGCCTCTTGTACTTGGTCTTCCATTTCATTCTTCAGATTTGGCAAATTTTCTGATATTATTTCATTGAATAGATTGTTCATTCCTTTGGTTTGTTTCTCTAAGCCTTCCTCAATCCCAATAATTCTTAAATTTGGCCTTCTTGTGATATCCCATAATTCTTGAAGATTCTGTTCATGATTTCTTACCATCTTCTCTGTTTGGCCAACTTTATTTTCAAGATTAAATAATTTGTCTTCAATGTCTGAGGTTCTGTCTTCCAGGTGTTCTATCCTATTGGTTATGCTTTCTATGGAGTTTTTAACTTGCTTTATTGTTTCCTTTATTTCAAGTATTTCAGTTTGTTTGTTTTTTTTCAGTATCTCTAACTCTTTATTGAAATGATCTCTTGCTTCCCATATTTGATCTTTTAACTGTTGATTGGTGCTATCGTTTAATGCCTGCATTTGCTCTTTCATCTCCTCCTTCAATGCCTGCATTTGCTCTTTCTTCTCCTCATTTTCTTCCCTGATCATTTTAATTATGTACATTCTGAACTCCCTTTCTGACATTTCTTCTGCTGTGCTGTCATTGGGTTTTATTGATGTAGTATCTAGGTTTGTTTGGGACATTTTCTTCCCTTGTTTTCTCATATTGGTCAGCTGTCAGTGGGACCCTGAGATATTGCAGATTTCCTCTATTGGCTTATAGTGTTCCAGTAGATTTCCAGTGTATCACCTCCCCGCCTTCAGTAGCCTGATGTCTTGGAGGAATTTGATAATGCAGTGCATCCAAAGAAAGCTGCCCCTAGCCCCCTACTGGTTCCAGGGTTTGGAACTGGCTCTGTGTGGAAAGGCTCTCACTGGGGACCTGCACCGTGCAGCTGGCCATGTGGGAAGAGCCCACCACCGGAGTGAGGAAGGCTTCCTGGGGAAGACTCTAGCTGCCCTGCACTGCTCTGATAAGCCACCCCTATCTGTGCCTGCTGCCCAGGCCAAGTTTCGCCCAGTGGGGGAGACTCACCCCATGACTCTATTTTTGTCCAAGTCTCTCAAAGCCTCCCCTTCTTGAGTTCTGGGTTCTGGAGCGACTGGAGATGCAGTCACCCTCTAGGCCACCATCTTGGATCACCCCGTGGAACGAGCCTGCTGCCAGAGTGGGCAGAGCCGCCTGAAGAGTTCTCTGGCTGCCCTGCCCTGATCCCAGAGGCTGCTTGCAGATTGAAGCTCTCCGTTGGTTCGGGGACTTGTGGCTGGCTCTATGTAGAAAGCCTTTCACTGGGTGGTCTGCTCCGAGAAGCTAGCCTTGAAAGGCACCTCCCACTGCAGAGGTCCAGGCTACTTGGGGAAGTCTCTGGCTGCCCTATCCTGGTCCCTGAAGCTGTTTGTGTGCCGGAGTATGCCGCACTGACTCTGGGTCTTGGAGCTTGTTCTGGTCAGAAAGGCTCTCACTAGGGGGCCTGCTCTGAGAACCTGCAGAAGCTGGGTGTGTGGGTGGGGCCTACTGCCAAGTGCGCAGGGCTGTCTGTGGAAGACTCTAGCTGCCCTTCCCTGCTCTGATAAGCCAGCTCTATCTGGGCCTGCCACCAAGGCCGAGCTTTACCCAGTGGGCAGACTCACCCATGGCTCTATTTCAGTCCGAGTCTCTCAATGCCTCCCCTTCTTAACCCCTGGGTTCTGGAGTGACTGGGGGTGCAGTCACCCTCTAGGCCGCAATCTTGGATTGCCAACAGTGTTCATATTGATGAATCTATTTCAACAGGTTGATATTGATTAATAGGCACAGAAGACTCCATATTGAAGGAACTACCCTGATGGTCAATATCAATGAATCAACATTGACAAATTAATATCAATTTATCAATATCAATGAAAGTAACCAGTTCAGTCAATCTTTATGAATTTCTGCCAATGAGTCAAAACTGATGAATTCCCTCAGTTGAGTCAATATCATCAAATCTCTCATGACAGGTCAATATTGACCAATCTTCCCCATTTGGTCAATATCACTGAATCTACACTGAAGAGTACATACTGACAAATCTACCCAAGAGGTTTGAATCTACACCAACTAGTAGATATTTGTGAGTTTACACTGATGGGTTGATATTAACAAATGTACCCCTTATGGTTTTTATCTACAAATTTATGCCAATGAGTAGATATCAATGAATCTACACCAATGAGTAGATATCGATAAATCTACACTGTCAAGTCAATATTGATGAATCAAGACTGACTCCATCCATTTATCAGTAACATTGATATTGATGAACCTACTCATTGAGGCTTTATTGACCAATTTAAACCAGAGTTGATCTCAATGAATCTACACCTTCTTGTTGATATTAATGAATCTACATTGATGGGACAAAATTGACAAATCTACACCAATAAGTACACATCAATGAATCTACCACAATGTTCAATACAGCCAAATCTAGACTGTTGAGATGATTTCAATGAATCTAACCAGTGGAGTTGATGTCAATGATTCAAACCATTTAAGTTGATATTGAGAATCTCTTCGGTTTGGTCAATATGAAAAAATCTATACCAATGAATCAATTTTGACAAATATACACCAAAGAGTTGATATTGTAAAATCTACCCCAGTGGGTAGTCAATAACAAATTTACCCCTATTGGTCGATATGAATGAATCTACATTGACCAATCAAAATTGATATATCAATATTGACAAGTATACCCTGACAAGACAATATTTTTAAAGTATATATACATATATATAATTTTTTAAAATATATATATATATTTTAAAATATATATATATTTTTTAAAGACTGAATTTTGATTCATTTTACACAAATGGGATACAATTATTGTTTCTATGGTTGTACACAATGTAGACCCACACCAATTTTGTAATCATACATGTACATAGGGTAATAATGTCTGTCTCAGTCCACTATCTCTCTTTCCCCACCCTTCCTACCCCCATTTTCCTCTACACAATTCAAAGTGTCTCTATTCTTCTTTATTTCCATGTTCCACTTTTTATGTCTCATCATCCTCTTATCAGGTAAGACAATCAGCCATTGGTTTTGGGAGATTTGCATATTTCACTTAGCATTATATCCTCCAACTCCATCCATTTATCAGTAAATGCCATAATTTTATTCTTCTTTATGACTGAGTAGTATTCCATTGTGTATATATAACACAGTTTCTTTATCCATTAATCAATTGAAGGGAATCAAATTGGTTATACAATCTAGCTATCATGAACTGAGCAGTTATAAACATTGATGTGACTGTGTCACTGTAGTATGTTGATTTTAAGTCCTTTGGTTATAAATAAGGAGTGGGATAGCTGGGCCAAATTGTGGGTCTGTTTCAAGTTTTATGAGACAGAAGGCAGCAACTATAGCAGTTTTTGATGCTACAGTATAAATAAAATATTAATATTGAAAGACCACAGGACAGTTTCTATATAAGTTTAAGAGGTCACATTTTCCATATTATATAAATTTAAAGGAATCAGGGAAACTATTCATTTTGGATGCAAAATGGTTGATAATGTTAGTATTAAAAGCCACCAGGCATCTACTATAATGGTTATAAATGCTAGTATATAGATATTATGTTAATAGGAAAGGTCACAGTCCATACTAAGGATATTGTGAGAAATATAGTTTATATGGTGTGTCCATCTTCTATGACCTAAGTAGCCTGTATGACATGAGTAACTCCAACAATCTGGGTAGCATGAAAAGCATGATTAGGTGCCTTGGACTACACTAACATTTACCTCACTGACATGAACAGATTCTATGACCTGTGTTGCTTCTGTGACCTGTGTAGCATCTATGACCTGAGAATTCCCTATGACAAGTTTAGACTGCATATTGTAAGTAGTATCAATGACCTACATAAATCTATGTCTTTTATATTTCCATGAATTGTGCCATGTCTATGGCCAGACAGCCAATATGATGTACTTCACTTTCAATGCCTGAGTGTTCTAAGGAACTTCTGTAGTACCTGTACCTTCAGGAATAATTATGACCTGTGTAACCTCTATGATGTGTATAAACTCTACAAAATGCATAGCCACTGTGTCCTCAGTAGTCTTTAAGAATTAAGGAGTCCCTGTTTCCCCTGAAGTTTGAATGACCTTAGTGTACTTTATAACTTTTAGTGTCTTCAATCTGAGTTTCTCCTATGAACTCCCTATTATCTATGACATTAATATCTTCTATTTTCTGCTTATAATCTATGACTTGTGTAGAGGTTTTGTTCTGAGTAATTTAAATAATCTTAGCATCCCCTATGACCCACATAGCCTCTATGACCTGAATAGCCTCTATGAACTGATCATCCTACAGGAATTGAGTAGCCTATGTGACCTATCTAACACCAATGACCTGTGTATCTGCAAAGTCCTGCATAGCCTATATGACCTCATAGCATTTGTGGCATAATAAATCTCTATGACTTATATAACATTTATGACCTGAGTAGCCTGAATGAACTGAGCAGCCCTAATACTTAGTAGCCAGTAGAACCTGTGTAGCTTTAGAACTGAATATCTTATGTAAACTGCATAACCATATGGTCTATATTATCTGCATGTCCTTTATAGACTGGATAGCCCTAAGACTTGCAAAACTCTATATTTCAGTGGCCACTAAGACCTACCTAAGCTCTATGACCAAGTAGACACTCTGACCTATCTAGACTCCATGGCCAGTGTAGATTTTATGGACTGGGTATCCTAAATTAATTTAGTAGTCCCTTTGACCTGTGCAAACAATGTGTTCTTTGTGTCTCTATGAATGTTGTTATGGTTTAAATATGAGGGGTCACCCAACATATCATGTATGAGAAAATATAAGAATATTTAGTGATAATTTGATTGTGTTATGAGAGCCTTAACCCAATCTGTATACTAATCCCCATAGGGATTAACTGAATGAAAACTATATACTGGTAAGGTGTGACTGGGAAAGGCAGGTCATTAGGGTGCATGTTTGGCTAGCTGAACTTAGTCTTCACTTCTTGATATGATACATTGAGTCCCTTCTATCCACCACACTATTCTGCCATGATGTTTAGCCTCACTTCAAGAACTGAGGAATGAATCCTGATGTGTGTGAACTGAGACCTCAGAAACCATGAGCCCACAAATAAACTTTTCCACCTCTTATTGTTTGTCACATCTTCTAATTACAGCAGAAAAATAGCTGACTAAAAAACTGTGTAACTTACATGTCTTGAATATCCTCTGTATATCCTTATGGCCTACCCATTTAGTAGTGTAAATGACCTAAAGAATCAATATAAAATTCATAGCCTTGATGACCAGAGTAGCTTCTATGACCTGAGTAGATTCTATTATCAGTTCAGTATTTATGGCCTGAATAGTCTCTATTGCCTGGGTCCCCATTATGACTTGAATAGACTTTATGACAAGAGCAGCCTACACCTCCTATGTAGCCTCCATTACCTTAGTAACCTCTGTGGACTGTGAAGCCTCCATGGCCTGTGCATCCTCTGTCAATTTCATCACCTCTATGGCTGATTACCCATTTTGACCTAAGTATAATCAATGACCTGTTAGTCTCTATGATTTGAGTAGCCCCTATTACCTCTGTAGTGCCTAATGATTGAGTACCTTCCACTGCCCACACACCCTCCAGGACATAAGTGGAACAGGTGAACTGCTTAGCCTTTATGACCTGTGGAATCCCTGACTTTAAGCACTCTAAACCTGAGAATAGCCTATGACCTGAAGAGCCTCAATCAGTTTTGTAGGTTCTATGACCTGCATACCCCTTATGACCTCAGAAGCATCTAAACCTATGTAGCCACTGTAATCTCTTTCTGTTTTATATCATGTATAGTTAAAGTAACCTTAGTATCTTCTGTGACCTGCATAGCCTTAATAGCCTGAGTAGCTTATATTAACTTAATGTCTGCTCTGACCTCAGTAACCACTATTATCTTCACATTCTGCATGGCCTGAGTAGCCTTGGTATACTGAATAATCTCTCAACTTTCATTTTGTTTATCACCTGAGAAGTTGTTAAAATTGCAAGACCTTTATTTCCTGAGTAGTCTAAATGATCTTCCAAGCCTGTATGGCTTTAGTAACCTAAATAATCTTAATAGCCCCTATGATCTGCCTAGACTTTATGACCTGTATATCCTCCATCAACTTAGTAGTGTATGTGATTATGACCTGAGTAACTTCTTTTGTTTGTTTATGCCCTATGACCTGAGAATCATCTATGAATGACCTGCAAATCTCTATGACTTTATTGGCCTATATGACCTTAACCTCTATTAACTGACTAGCCTCTATTAACCATAAAAAATCTGTGTCAAAAAAGCCTGTATATCCTCTGTAGCTCTAAAAGATTAGTAGATTATATGATCTCTGTATCATCTTTGGCTTATATATTCTTTTTGACTATGAAGATTTTTATGGCCAGCATATCCTCTATGGTCTGTGTAGCTTCACTTTAATAGAATCACTTCTATTGCCCATGTTCCTTCTGTGACCTGAGTAGACTCTATAAATAGGGCAACCTCTATGACCTGCATAGAATCTATGAAATGAATAAATTCTTTTGTCTGCACAGCCTCTATGACTTGTGTATTTCTTATAACCTGTGCAGCCTATTTGGCATCAGCATTCTCTAGAAAAACTGTATCCACTATGACCTTTGAAGTCTATGGCCTGTATAGCCATGAACTTCATAGACTCTATGAACTATGTAGCCTTTATGGCCTGAGTAGTCTCTGTAGCCTGCAGAGTCTCTATTAACTGCATAATCTCTATGGCCTGATTAGCCTCAAGTACCTATGTAGCCTCTTTGGCTTGAATAACCTTATGTACTAAGCATTCTATATGGCTGTAGTAGCTTTCATAATCTTCATAACCTCTGTGACTTCTTATATCTCTGTGGACAAAATGGTTTATATGCCCTTCAGTAGCCTAAATAGTTTGAGTAACATCTTTGGACTGTATAAGCCTTAAGACCAGAGATGGTTCTGTAAACTGTGTAGCCACTGTAACCTGCCTCTCTTCTATCAACTAAGTAGAATCTATAACCTCTATATGTTTTGTGACATAGTAGCTTTTAACCATCATACACTCAATTACCTGTGTATCATGATTGCCCGAGAAACATAAATGTAGGATAATGGCCTTAGTAGCATGCATGACCTTTTTATCCATATGATTTTTGTAGCCCCTCTGACCTTCATGGCCTCTATGTTTTTGTAGCCTCTATGGACCAGGTATCCTCTTTGACCTGAGTGGCTTTTATGGTTGGCACAACCTTTATGAACTAAGTAGCCTTTTTGACCAGTAAACCCTCTATGATCCCTGCAACCTTTGTGACCTAAAAAGGCTCTAGGTACTGAGTAGGCTTTATGACCTACATGCCCTCTATGACTGAGTAGCCTCTATGACCTGCATAGCCTCTTTGACCTAAGTATCCTTCATGACCTATGAAACCTCTATGACCTGATTAGCCCCTAAGACCTGTGTAGTACATATGACTTAAATAATCTCTATTGTCTGCTTACACTCTATACCTGAGTAGCATCTTGGAACTGAGTAGTCTCTCTCAGTAACACAATCTTTGTGACCTGTGTAGCCTCTATGGCCTGAACCTTTTTGTGACCTGGATTTCCTTAATTACAAGTGTCTTCTCTATGGTCTTAGTAACTTCTATGCCCTATCTGTGACTTATGTATTCTCCATGACATTTATATTATTTATAAATTTTGTAGCCTACATGTCCTGAATAATTCCTAAAACTTGTGTACAATTTACCACCTAAAAAACCTCCATTTTTTTACTTAAACCTCTAAGCTGATTATACAGTTTGAACTGAGTCAATCTGCAGCCAATATAACCTCTATTACTTAGAATTCCCTAACATCTGCATAAACTCTATGGCCATTGTAGCATATAAACCTGTGTAGTACTCAGGACATGTGTATGACTCATGACATGCATAGCCTGTGTGGTGTACAGAGCCACAAAAACCTGTGTTGCCTTTATGGTCTGATTAGCATAAATGACCTGTACAGTTTCTATAATCTCAGGAACCACTGTGGCCCATGGTGCCCCTATGATCTGCACAAGCCTTTATTACCTGTGAAGCCTCTGTGTCCTGAGTGGCACCTAAGATTTATTTAGCTTATATAGCCTGAATAACCTAAATGACCCCTATGGCCTGCAAAGCCTCTAAGTTTTCAATAGTGTCTAACACTGGATTAACCTGTATGACCTTCATTTTCTCTATGACCTGAGTACATTCTATGATGTTTGCATTATTTATTCCCTGAATAGTCTCTATTTCTTTGTAAATTCTATAACTTTCATAGGTTCTTTGGACTAAAGAGTGTAAATGAGCTTAGTAACTGATATGATTTGTGTATTCTTTGTGTCCTGAGTTACCTCTATGACATGAATATCCTTTATGAAGTGAATATTCTCTATGGCCATCATCATCACTGTGGCATGTGTAGTCTATATGAACTGAGTGGCCTCTGTGAACCGTATCACCTCTATGACCTGGGTATCATTTACAGCATGCATAGCCTCTATTGCTTACATGTCTTTATATCCTGAGTAGCCTAGTAGACCTGAATAGCCTCTATGGACTTAGTGGTCTAAATGACCTTAGTATACCCTATAATATGTATATGCACTATGAACTGCATAACCTCTGTAATTTTCACAGGGTCTCTGGCCTGCATATACTCTCTGACTTGTACCACTTCTGTGGCCTGAATATCCAAAATGATTGCAAGGCTCATATGCCCTGTGCTGTTTCTGTAGCCAGAATAGTTTCTATGACTTGCATAGCCTTAGTGACCTGTGTATCTTCCAAGGTCTAAACCATATTTATTAACCCCATAACCTTATGAACTGAGAAACATAAATGACCTCAGTAGGCACTATGAACTTTGTAGCCTTTATGGATCATTTATCCTCCTTGACCTCCATAGGACTTATATGGACAGTAACTTCCCTGGTCTGAGTAGTTTCTAGGTCCTGTTAACATCTGTGAATTGCATACCTCTTTGACCTGCACAGACTCTATGATCTCTGTAGACTTTATGACTTAGCTTAATCTCTGAACTAAGTAATTTCTTTAACCCTCATGACCTCTGATTTATGCAGCTACTATGGTCGGTTTAGCCTCTATCACCAATGTAACCACAAGAACACTCAGAGCCTCTATAATCTGTGAAGGCCCCTGCACCTGCATTGCCTCTAAGACCTGAATTGTCATTATAATCTCAGAAGTTATATAACCAGCAAATTTTCTATGATCTGTATAATATTATCTGTAATATGTATGTTTTTCATGGCCTACCATAGATGGCCTGTCCTGCATATCCTCTCTGTTCTAATTAGCCTAAATGAACTGAGTAACCCATATGACCTATGTAGTATTAATAGACTGAATGGCCTCTATTGGTTAAGAAGTACTTATGAATTGTGTAAACTCTAGGACCTGAGCAGCCTCAAAAAATTGAGAAGGTTTTTATGACCTGCATAATCTCTACAGTATGAGTAACTGTCAGGGGCAGGCTCTGAGGGCCCCAGAGCCGCACCCTGGCCTGATCTCTAAGATGGCACCTGGCAGCTTGCCAGACATAGCTGCACACATAAACAAGTTTTAGGAAGTAATTCTGGTTGGCTGTGGTACATGAGACGATCCTGGTATCTGCCTGGAGACTGTTCCTTGATAGGCTGACTTTCCTGGTAGTCTACTCTCTGATAGGCTTATGTTCTCGATATAAGTCTGAGACTGGCGGAATAAACTCCTTTTGGTTCCTGTGATCAAGAAGAGTGTACGCGTTGTGATTGTCCCTGCGGGCGGTGGGCGATCATAAGTGATGCCGAAACCCAGGAACTTGCGTTACAAAGAAGGAACTGATCAGGTAAATACAGCGTAAGTAAAGTATAGTCTCGCCAGGTTAAAGTTTACGGATAGCGATGAAGTTAAAGTTCGCGGAATAAGTGACAGAGTTAAAGTTCTCGGATAGCGACAGAGATTGAGTGTTTGTAAGTGCTTTAGCTTTCATTTTGCTAGTTAAAGTGCTTTCCATTCTGTTTGTTTATCAAGCCATGCCCTTGGTCTTATGAACAGGCTAATAAATGGTGTAAAGACGCCATTCTTCCCTGGAAAAATAAGGATTTAAGTACATATATCAAAGTGTGTGGAGATATCAATGAGATTGTGATTCAAGGAGAAGTTATGGCAGCAGCCATTACACAAGAATTACAAGGTCCTATAAAAAGAGGAGGGCCTCCAGGAACTTGTTTTTATTGTAAACAACCTGGACATTTCAAAAGGGACTATCCACAATTAAGGGACCCTAATCAACCCCCTAGAAGAACCAAACCTCAGCTTTGTCCTAGATGTAGAAAAGGTAATCATTGGGCATCTGAATGTAGATCTATGATAGATATAGATGGAGCTCCTCTGCCCACTCATGGACAGACAAAAACCGGGAGTTGGGGCCCAGCTCCCCAGGGCCCCTCAAAAGTGTACGGGGTGAATCACCAGGTACACAGGACTCACCTACCGTTGACAAGCCAAGGAGAGTCACCACAGGGAGCACAGGATTGGACTTCCGTGCCATAACCAGAGTGGTACTAACTCCAGAAATGGGAGTCCAACCTCTCCCTACAGACCTAAAAGGTCTCTTAGCTCCTGATACTGTTGGAATTTTATTAGGTAGCATCTCTAGTGCACTCAGGGGACTTATACTTATCCCTGGAGTTATTGACTCTGATTTTACAGGAGAAATTAAGGTTCTTGCACATTCTCCTCAAGGAATTATCTCCATATCACCTGGGGACCACATAGCTCAGCTTTTGATTATTCCCAGCCTTCATAATAATTTTCCATCAACCACAGCAACCAGGGGAACTGCAGGTTTGGGATCTTCTGGAGTTGATTTTGCCTGTCTTACCATGGACTTAAAAAATAGGCCAATGCTTAAAATAAAGATTAAAAATAGAGAATTTTCGAGACTCCTGGATACAGAAGCTGATACTAGCATTATTACCCTAAAAGATTGACCAAAATAATGGCCTCTACAAGTAGCAGAACAAACCCTGAGGGGATTGGGTGTAGCTACTAGCCCACAAAGGAGTAGTTCTGTGTTGACATGGAAAAATGATGAGGGCCAACAGGGAACATTTCAACCTTATGTCTTAGACCATTTACCTGTTAATTTATGGGGCAGAGATATTCTCATACAAATGGATTTAGTACTCACTACAGAAGGCCATTATAGCCAAAAGGCTCAAAATCTAATGGTAAAACAAGGTCATAAGTGGGACAAGGGGTTTGGTCGCTATGGCCAGAGAAATACCCAGCCAATTATTGTTAAGGGCAATCAAGGTAGTCAAGGCTTGGGTTTTACCTAGGGGCCACTGAACAAAAGTATGTAAAAATAACTTAGAAATCCAATGCACCAGTGTGGTTCTCTCAGTGGCCCCTGACATTAGAAAAACTTAAAGCGGCCCAAGAACTGGTACAACAACAATTAGAAGCAAATCATATTAGACCTTCAACTTCTCCTTGGAATACCCCTATTTTTGTCATAAAAAAGAAATCAGGAAAATGGAGGCTCCTTCATGACTTAAGAGCTATTAATGCTACTATGCAATCTATGGGGCCAACTCAGTTAGGGCTTCCAGTCCTTACTGCTTTACAAAAAGATTGGCCTACAATAATTATAGACATAATAGACTGTTTTTTCTCTATTCCATTACATCCTCGTGATTGTGAGAGATTCGCTTTCACTTTCCCATCTCTAAATCACTAACAACCTGACCAACAATATTAATGGGTTGTTTTGCCACAAGGTATGGCCAATAGGCCCACTATGTGTCAAATTTATGTTGATCAGGCATTAAAGCCAATTCAACAAAAATACTCCAAACTTATTATCTATCATTCTATGGATGATATATTATTATGCCACTCTGAGGAAGATATTTTAAAGGATATTTACTCTGAATTAATAGAACAACTCAAATTATGGGGACTCATTATAGCCCCTGAAAAGGTTCAAGTTGGTACTACACAAGAATTCTTAGGAGCCCAGTTAAACAGGGCTGTAGTAAAGCCACTAAAATCTGTCATCAGGTTAGATCATCTAAAAACATTAAATGATTTTCAAAAGCTACTAGGATATAAATTGGATTCATCCATATTTGAGGCTTTCCAAAGGAGAACTACTTCCTCTTTTTAATATCTTACAAGGGGATTCCCATACCACATCTCCCAGAGAGCTCACTTCTGAAGTGTGTCTTGTTTTGAATATTATACAAAAAAGATTAGATTAGGCCCAGGTAGATCATATTGATCTCTCTCAGCCATTACAATTCATTGTTATTCCTAACAAGAAACTACCCACTGGAGTCTTTTGGCAAGAGGGTCCCTTGTTTTGGATCCATCTAGCCTGTTCACCCAATAAAACTCCCTTACCCTACCCTGAAGCAGTAGCTCAAGTAATCTTAAAGGCACTTAAATCATCTATCACAGTGTTTGGAATTCATCCAGCTACTATCATTATTCCCTATGATAAGCATCAATTTTCTTGGTTATGTAATTTCATGGATTCTTGGACTGTTGTTAGATGCTCCACTCAAGCTAACTTTGATATTCACTATCCTAAATATCCTTATGTACAATTTTGTAGTAATAATTCTGTAATATTCCCAAGAGTTACCAGACAACAATCTATTCCTAAGGTTCCTGTGATTTTCACTGATGGATCCAAAACAGGGACTGGAGCTATTTGTTATCAAGATAAAGTCCAAACTTTCCTTTTCCCTAACTCTTCTGCTCAACAAACAGAATTCTTAACAGTTCTTGAAGTTTTAAAATGTTCCCTAATATTCCATTCAGTGTTTACTCAGATAGTTTATATGTAGTTCAAGCTCTCAGTAACTTAGAATGTGCAGGGTTTATTGCCTCAAACTCTACTATTTTTCATCCCTTATGGACTTTACAACAAATGATTTGGGATCATTATAATCCTTTCTTTATTGGACACATCAGAGTTCATACCAATTTACCTGGACCTTTAGCTCTAGGGAATAATGTAGCAGACATAGCAACTAAGGATCCCCACATTTTTTCTGCGTTTGAGGCAGCAAAAAATTATCATCAAAAATTCCATGTTAATTCTACAACATTAAAACTGAAGTTTCCCATTACTAAAGAAACTGCACGTGCTATTGTTAAATCTTGTGGCCAGTGTACAGTCCTCCGTCATCCACCTTCTATAGGAGTTAATCCTAAAGGACTGTTACCTAATCATCTATGGCAAATGGATGTTACTCACATTCCTGAATTTGGTAACCTTAAATATGTACATGTATCTGTAGACACATGTTCAGGTATCATCTTTGTGTCGCTACACAGCAGAGAAAAAGTCAAAGATGTCATTTCCCATTGTCTCCAGGCTTTCACAGCCTGGGGACTTCCTAAACAACTTAAAACGCACAATGACCCTGCTTATACTTCAACCTCCTTTAACCAATTTCTCACTAAATTTGAAATAACTCTAACCACAGGTATACCTTAAAACCCACAAGGACAAGGTATTGTTGAACGTGCACATCTCACCCTCATAAATACTCTTTATAAACATAAAGGGGAAATAGGGGAGACCTTCAGGTCCCCAAAAGATAAACTTTCTTTTTGCCTCTTTATTTTAAATTTTTTAACTCTGGATAATGAGGGTCACTCTGCCACTGAGAGACATGGCAATCATAAACAACATGATAGAGTGACGGTAAAATGGAAGGATGTTCTTACTGGACAATGGAACGGCCCGGACCCGGTGCTTTACTGGAGCCGCGGCTGGGTTTGTTTGTTTCCACAGGATAAAACATCACCTGTCTGGGTTCCTGAATGACTGACTCAACCAGTGGCAATCCTACCAACAAGTAATTCGGATCAACAAATGAAGATGCCAAAGACATTCCTGACGATCATGCTATTGACAGTCTTTCACCCCTTAGCCACGCTTTCTTTACACCCGGGTGAAAATGGTTCTACATTTCAAGAATACATAAAAAAATTAACAAGAGATGCTGTTTTACTTTCAGGATGGGTACCTCGCAGACATAATGCTACAGGAACTACTTTCAAAACCCCTAGAATCTTTCCTCCTTGTAATCCTAAACACAGTATACCTCCTATATGGACAGGTTGTCAACATTCAGGACCAGTGACTCCTGTACAAAATGGATTTTTTTTTCACTCCCAATTTCACTTCTTTCACTGCTAATGATAACTTTACTAATAATAATATTAAGTTAGGCATGAAACACGTCAACCCTTTTGACAGTTGGCTACTCTTCACTTCGACTTCAGGATATATTAACTTACAACCTTTTTTTTTTGCTCTCTTAGGAGGAGCATTTAGGCTATATACTTGGAATTACTCTGTATGGAAGAACAGCTCTGGCTGCTCTGGTGCTGCATCAAGTGCCCACTGTACCAGAAATATTACGTTTCCACCTACGTCAGTTTTTGTGTTTACCCCTTTTATGTTTCTGCAAACTAATGAAACAACTGCTTCTCTCAATTTTAATTCAGATTTGTGCTATCTCTTTCAATGTTGGAATGCTTCTAGGTTCCTGCTGGCAGTCTTAATGCATGTTCCTACCTTCCTACCAGTTCCAGTCTCTGTTACAGATGTGGAATTGCCAGTGTTACTATCAAGAAACAGGAGATATTTTGGCATCACAGCGGCTGTGATCGCCATGGTAGCAGTCTCTGCAGTAGCAGCCGCAACCGCAGCAGCAGCACTGATGATGATCATACAGACAGAAACAACAGTCAATCACTTGACCAAAAATACAGCTGCAGTCTTACAGACTCAAGAGACCCTAAACCAACATCTAAGAGCAGGCATACTCCTTGTAAATCAAGAAGTAGACTTACTACAAGAACAAGTGGATATCTTGCAAGAACTTTCGGGACTGGGATGTGTTTATCCTTTAAGAGCAGTGTGTGTCACCCCTATTGCTTATAATCTTAGCTCTGTGGCTATGTTATCTAAAAATCTCTCTGTCTACCTTACAGGCAATCGGTCATCTACGTTGATAATTTAACCAGTCAGCTACGAGCTGAAATGCTCAGAGTCAATGTCACCAGGGTTCAAGTTGCATCAGTATCCGAGATGTTCTCTTTGTTATCTAAAGCCCTGGGATTGACAAAACAGTGGGCTGGAACAATAGCTGTTCTGATTATTATCTACTTAGGGATAGCCTATGTTATACATAGTCAAATCAGAGCTCGCCAAGATGCCCGACATCATTGACGGGCTATAGTACAGGCTTTGACAGCCATTGCGACAGGCACATCCCCCCAAGTATGGCTAAGCATGCTGGACCAGTAGTCAAAGATGGGTAAGATCCATGGAAATGCATACCAAACTAAGACAGGGTTCTGACGCCTGGAGGTCAGAATTCCAATGATGGGTAAGAATGTAATTTGCCATGTACAACCTAAGACAGACATGGTCCCAAGTCATGTTTTCTTTATTTAAAGAATAAGGGGGAGATGTCAGGGGCGGGCTCTGAGGGCCCCAGAGCCGCACCCTGGCCTGATCTCTAAGATGGCACCTGGCAGCTTGCCAGACATAGCTGCACTCATAAACAAGTTTTAGGAAGTAACTCTGGTTGGCTGTTGTACATGAGGCGATCCTGGTATCTGCCTGGAGACTGTTCCTTGATAGGCTGACTTTCCTGGTAGTCTACTGTCTGATAGGCTTATGTTCTCAATATAAGTCTGAGACTTGCGGAATAAACTCCTTTTGGTTCCTGTGATCAAGAAGAGTGTACGCGTTGTGATTGTCCCTGCGGGCGGTGGGCGATCATAAGTAACCTCTATGACCCTATATCATTTATAATCCATGAAGCATCTATTACCTATGTAATCCTGACAGCCTTTATGACCTCCACAGGCTTATGCCCTATGTAGATATTTAATTAGTAGCCCTTAAGGACTTGGTAGGCTCTATGATTGAACAGTCATTGTGACCTGGGTATTCTCTATGATCTGCATAACTCCTATTACTTAAGTAATATGTATGACTTGCATATTTTATGTGTTCTGAAGGCAGTGGTCCTCATCTTGATGACCTGAATAGCTTTTACTAACTGACTAACCTCTATGTCCAACGTAGTTTCTAAAACCTGAGTATCCTCTATGACCATCATAACTTTTAGGATCTGTACAGCCCCTAAGAACTGTGTGAGTTTTATGACCCGAACAGCATAATAAAATTTCAGAAAGGAAAGAGCATTATCTCTATGGTGTGTGCAGGGCTTGGTCCCAGGATATGAGTTGGATATTAATTAAACAAGCTCACAGCACTTCTCCCAGGCAGGGATTTCATGCATCCATCTTCTTGACTAACATTATAGTATTGAAATTACCCTTCCTGGAAAGAATTACAAGTATATGAATTGGTCACACCTTGGTAGCGAGGAAGCACAGCAAGGGTATTCATCTGTAATAACACTAGGAGAAGCTAGAAAAATATAGGAAAGTTATCACTAAAGAAGTAGGAGATCACCAGGATTAGAGTTTCAGACTTAAACTGCCAGGTGTAATTTCAGGCAGGAAGGAGGAAAAATAATCTGATGAATAAGAACTGCTTTTCTCAGGGAATTGACATGATCTTGTTCCAGAGAGAAATTATTACGTATATTATCCAGGCCTGTGTCCCACGTTCCCACAATTCTGAGGGCTATCCTCTACCACATTTAAAGCACTGCAAATTCCTAAGGTTAGACAAATGACTGGGTAGATTTGTCCCACCTGAGGAACTGATCGCACTCATGGAATTGCCTCTCTGGAACACTGGTAGTAGGGAAGCTAAAGATTTAAACAGATTTAGGGGACAACCAGGATGGAAAAATGCAAAATACAGGTAGCTTAACATTCATCAACTTAGTTTTTAACAGGTACAACTTTAGGACAAGGGGCTTACACTTTCTTGTTCAGGCTAAGTGGTGGATTGGTTCTGACTGGGATGTCATGTAATGAATGAAGATTAAGTGAATTAGGCTGAAATAAAATGTTTTAGCACATAATAAAGGAGACTAATGAAATTAAAATGCCAGTGGTAGATATCCTGAGACCATTACTTTTCAAACAAGGGAGCACGTAATTTCCAGAAGGTGGAGAAAAGTTTATCATTGGGAGCAAGTTCCTTGGCACCAAGTTGGAGTCAGTATTTTAGGTTCACAGGCAGAGTATTACATCCATTGTTGAGTATTGTAATGACAAATTTGGAGGTTTTTGGGGTCTCCTTAGTGACCTGTTTGACCTCTGTTGCCTAAGTATCCTCTATGACCTCAGAAGCATCTATGACGTGAAAGAAATAAATTAAATGTATACAAATAAGTAAAAAAGAACTCAAACTATCACTATTTGCCAATGATATGGTTCTACATTTGGAAGATCCAAAAACTTTCACCAAAAATCTTCTGGATATAAAAAATGAATTCACAAAATAGCAGGATATAAAAATCAACACCCATAATTCAAATGCATTCCTATACATCAGTAATGAATCCACTGAAAGAGAAATAGCACTACACTGTTTATAATCATCTCAAAAAATAAAATACTTGGGAATCAATCTGACAAAAGTGCTGAAAAATCTCTACAATGAAAACTACAGAACACCAAAAATAAATAAATTGAAGATCTTAGAAGATGGAAAGACCTCAAATTCTCCTAGATAGGCAGAATTTATTTGATCTTTTCATGTTAATCCCATAATTTTTGAAAGTTCTGTTCATGGATTTTTGCCATCTTCTCTGTGTTGTCAAATTTATTTTCAGCATTAAATATTTTGTCTTCATTGTCTAAAGTTCTGTCTTCCAAATGGTCTAGACTGTGGGTGATATTTTCCACTGAATTTATAATTGACTGATTTATAATTGATTGATTCCTTCATTTTGAGGATTTCTGCTTGCTTTTTCCACAATCTCTAACTCTTTATTGATTTTTCACTTCCTGTATTTCTCTTTGATTTAACTCTGTATACAATCCTTTGCTTTGCAGATCAAATTGACATGGACATTCTAAATTTCTTGGATATTTATTCTGTTGTGTTGTCAGTGGCTTCTCTTATTGGGGAATCTTGATTTATTTGTGGTGTTTTGTTCCCTTATTTTTTTATGCTGTAACCCCAGTTGCAGTCAAACCTATAGGCACCCTGGCACTGAATCTCCAGGTCTTGGCTCATGTCCCCAGACAGGGGCAGTGTGCTCCTAAATGGCAGTGGCAGCAAACCTTTGGCACTTCACACAAACCTAGGCTGTGGTCAGTGTCTCAAAATGGGTGTGGCCATGTGCAACCAAACCTGGAATGTCCCTGGTAACAGATTTCTGAACAGTGGTGGAAGTGGTAGTAGCAGAAATTGGTGGCAGCAACCAGGGGATCAGCAGCAGCTGCAGACATCACTGGTGTTGGCAACAGGTGGGAGAACTATGGCAACAGTGGCAGCAGCAGTGACTGGCTGCAGCTACAGCAGCAACCAGAGAGGAGAACTCCAGATGACTTCCTGGGAGTAGCAGTGGCTTTGGTGAGAGCAGTGTCAGTGATAGCAGGAGCAGCAGCAGCAGCAGTAGCAGTATAGATGGCAAACAGGCATCTGAGGCAGTGATGAGAGCAGCAGTGACCTCTGGGCCATGTCGACTGTGACAGTGTCAACATCAGCAGCAACACCAGGAGAAAAGACCTCCAGGCACCCATGGCAGTGAAATCAGGGGCAGATGTGCCCCAAGAGAAAGCTTCAGGGAAATGGCAGCAATGCTCAGGAAAAAAAGTGCCTGAGCACTATTGCTCTTCAGTCTGATTGGAGGAGTTGGGGGTTATAATCTATGCAATTGCTGAATTTTAAAATTGGATCAGCCAAAGGGAAAGGCTATAATTAAAATGCCTACAAATGTAGCCAATTAAGGCTATATTCTGAAAGAGGTTCACCAGACATTGTATTTCTCACAGTAGCACCTATGACATGCATAAATTCTGTTACCCTTATGGCCTGTATGATGTGCATCTATTCTATGGTCTATCCTTTGTACCCTGCATAAACTCTGGATAGCTTTAAAAAATCTTAGCATCTTGAATTTATGTAACCTCTATGATCTTCATACCCACAGTATCCTGAGTAGCAGAAATGACCATATTATCCCTGATGAACTTTGTACTGTGTATAAATTGAGTAGCTTACATAAACATATTAGCCCCTATTGCTTGTGTAACCTCTGTGGACTGATTATACTGTATGACATACATGATCTTTATTACTTGCATAGTATCTATGAATTGAGTAACTCAAATTTCCTGAATATCTGCTATGACATCCATACCCAGTATGGAATACTTAACCTCTGTGTCTTTCATAGTATCTATTGCCTGTGCACTCTCTATGTCCTGATTTAACGAAGTGATCCAATTAGCCTTCATTACATGTATGTATTCTATGACATTTAAAGCCTCCATGACCTCTGGAATGTCTGTGTCCTGAGTTGTCTCTGTGACCCATGTAGCCTCTATGTTCATTGTAGTCCATATATCCTCCATAATCTTTTTCACTGAAGAGCCTCTATGCCCCAGATAGCCTCTGTGACACAAGTGCAGTCTATGACCAACTCAGCCTTTATTACCTGAAAATCCTTTCTGGCCTTCATTCTGAAATGACTGTAGTAGCCTCCAAGACCTTTATAAAGTGAGTAGTCACTATGACCATTTTAAGTAGCCAGTATGACCTCAGTAAACTATGATTGCATACCCTCTATAGCCAGTGAAGCTTGTCACTGAAAGTTTGGTTCTTGCTCCCAGTGCCTAGTCAATAAAAATAGTTAAGTTTTGAAAGAAGAAAAAATAAGGTTTATTGCTTTACATGCAATGGAGTAACAGAGAACTCCTGTCCCAAATGCTGGGATTCTGCCTATCAGGGAGAACAGAGAGTTTTTAAAGGAGCTATTCATTTAAAGGCTACAATTCAGGTCTTTCCTGTAGGTTACTGTGTTTCACTTACTAGTTTGGCAGTAAGCCATTCTTTGGATCTTCTTGTACCATCCCTGAAATTTGAATTACTTGGCTCCTCTGTTGGGTATGTGCTCAAATAGAGATAACTTGGCCTCGAATAAGGAAAAGATAATCTTGTTCTTCCACTCAGGTTAGGAAGGGGAAGAGTGTGAAAAGGTAAAGAAAAACATGTCCATTTAAAAATAAGCCTCAGTGGCAATACAGTAAGGTTATATTAAAATCATTAGTTGGACCACTGTTACTTAATGATCTAAGCAGCCCAAATGACTTGACAAGTCCATGTGACTGGTGTGACTTGAGTAATCACTATGGCTTGAGTAGATTAAATGACCCAAAATATACTTTTCTATATTTTCAATTAAAAGTTTTCCTATATTGTTTTTCATATGTAATTCTTCAGTAAATTTTGAATTGATTGTTGCATATGTTGTAGAGAGGTAACTATTTTTATATGGATTTGTATTTTTATATGGATTATCATTTCTGTGTGGTTTTGTTTGCTGCTAAGGTGAGTCAACAAGGTCTTCACTCTAACTCATGGTTTAATGTGAAAGACAACCAAAAATGACCCACCTGTTTTTCCTGCCCCTTCCCCCATGTAAGGCAATGAACACCTTTATTTCCAGGATAGTTGGGTGATAATGATAGGACACAGGAGATTGAACCTTCTCTTATTGGGGCATTTCATTTACACTAACTTCATAAGGTTTTCATACCATTCTCTCTTTGCTAACATAGGAGAAATATTTGACAGGATGCACTCTGTTCTCTGAGATTTTATTAGAACTCATTTGTGAAGCATTTACATATACTGAGGAGTGGGGTGTGTTGGGAATGTGGTGGAGGGCAGTTGTGAATGCCAGTCCAATTTCCTTATTGTTTTTGGCTTATTTATTATTCCAAAAATATTTTGTCCATTTTCATAATATTCAATGTATATTGGTTACTCTCTACTATTCATGCTTATTTTTCTGTAAAATGATCAATTTCATCAAAATTTTTGTTTGTTAGCATAATGTTATTTGTTGCATCAAAATTAAAAATAAAAATCTCAACTGTATTTGTGGTTTTCTATTCCTCTATTTTCTGTTAATTTCATACCTTTTCTGTCCCCATTTAAAAGTCAATGTAGCAGGGCTGGGGATATAGCTCAGTTGGTAGAGTGCTTGCCTTGCAAGCATGAGGCCCTGGTTCAATACCCAGCACATAGACACAAGAAAAAGTCAATGTAGCTATTGGCCTGTTAATAGATTTTGATTAAAATGACTCCTTTTAAAAAATTCTTTCTCCTTCATCTTGCTTTTTAATTATGACTTCATATTTTCACTAATGGTAGTTTTGTGTTTTTTCTTTACATTTTTTGCCATGTTGTGATGGTGCCCAGGACATCACACATGCTAGATAAGTGCATTATCACTGAGAAACATCCCCAACCCTAGTATATTATATGTGTCAGTATATTTCATAATTTTTGTGCTCTTATTGCTCTCTTTTCATGCCTTTTTTTCTGGGTTCACTTTCTTTTGAAAGTGAGCATATACCAGTAATAACCTGTTTTTGTTGTTTATCTGAAAGCATTTGTTACTCTGTTTTGTCTTTACTGCTGAGGAGCACAGTAAGGTGGGAATAGAATCCCAGAAAAGTTGCTTTTCCCTCCTTCTTTGGGAGAGCATCTCTTTATGTTCCCCAGGTTGACCTTGAACTCCTGGGTTCAAGTAATCATCCTATCTCAACTTCCCAAGTAGTTGGGGATTTCAGGCACCAGGTATAAGAAAGGCAATTTAAGAAACATGTCTTTTTTGTGCCTCTCATATTTAATAATTAAACCTATTGTGTGGTTATTTGAAAAAAATTTCATCCTCCTCCAGAATAACTTTTTCTTGTTTTGTTCTCTGTTGTATCCTCAGACCTAGAACAATGCCAGATTCACAGTTTCTAATTCATTATTATCATACAAAATTATTATCAATTGTTCAGTGAACTTAGGATTGTTTTGGTATATCTTTGCTTCATTTTCATCTTCTGCCATTTCCTCTATTACCTAATTCAGTAAACTGTATTCTTCTGCATATTTAATTCTGAAATTTAACCAAAAATTCAATTCTCATTTGCTGGTTGTTTCCAAAACACAAAAATCAATGTCTTTGTGAACATTGTCATTCATAATAGACTTGCCATATCAATACTGACAAACAACAGGGGAAGACTATGAAGAAACAGCTGTGTACACAAGTCACCTTATAAGAGAAATCACCACGCAGACAGCTCAAGCCACTGGCCTGACATGCAGTCTTGCAAGTCCAATTCTATCAAACATTTAGCTCTTTCCCTAAGATTAGATTTAGTTATTTTAGATTTAATAATTAATGGCTCATAATTGTAGCCATTCAACAATCAGAGCTCACTATGTCTCAAACAACTCCTAAAGTGCCAATTTTTTAAATAAAACATTTAAACTGTGCATTTTTACAATTAAACCCCAAATATTCCTTTGCTCCTTGGGTATACCAGAAGCCACCCTGGCCTGGAATTAGTTGTTATAGGTTGAAATCATATTTTTTGTTATTTTCCAAATTAAACCTTCTTATTTTTTGTTATTTCCCAAGTTAAACCTTCTTGCATAAAGATTTATTTCTATCCCCAACACCTTTGCCATCTTTAAAGATAGCATCCTAATAAAATTAAGTATGCTTTTCTACCTGGCTAACCACTTCACCAAAAGCTAGTGACCATAATTGGTAGCTTGGAAGATAAGGAAAACCACCACAGTTAATGGTAAATGCTGACATTTTGTATTGGTTTTATTTGAAATACATGTATTATGTAGAGACTTAGCAGTTTGCAGTAGAAAGAAAATTTGTATGGATGCTTGTTATGGCGATTTGTTATGGCAATTGCTTGTGCCAGTTGTTGTTAAAAAACAACACTTCTGTATTCACTGGATGGCCATGCTTTTGTCTTTGTGATTCGGAAACAATTTTTAAAAATCATAGTGATAAACTCAGAAAAAGTACATTTTATTAGAAAAATGAGTTCTGAGATTCTATTGTTTATGAAATTTATATTGAAAATATAATCCCACAAAAGGTTGATGCAATTTTGCCATCCATATTGGTGAAACAATTGAGCACAAGAAATCTAAGCATTCAAGTCTGTTTGAGAAGGATCAGTATAAAACATGAGACATGTGCAAATACATGGTTTAGCAAGTATAACTGTAGTAATAGGTTTAAAGATGTTTGAACTCAACGCAAGATAACTTTTCAAAATGTATTTTGCTCTATTTTCATCTTTAAGTATTTTATGCACTAATAAAGGTGAACTAATAAGTGATATATGTCAAATACATAAGTAAATAAAAGGAAGATCAATAGAGTAGAGGAAGGAGAATAGAGGGAGTGGGAGACATAGAGAGGGAGAGAGAGATGGAAAGCTGAAGGGCACTCTCTACCAAAATGGAGTAAATAAAATTCCATGCTTATTTGATTTTGTCCAAATGAACCCACTTACTATGTATTACTGTAATTCTGTAAGTAAAAATGAAAGCAAAAGCGATATATGGCAGTTTTATTAGAACTCCACAGATAATAAAACAATTCCATTTCATATCAATGCCATCACATACTTCAAATATAAAGTCAATTAATTCCTGGAAAAGGTTGTTTTTCATTAAATTTATGAAATCAAAACAGTCACTAGAAATTCATTTAGTCAAAATTTAATCTGAAATCACTGTGAATGCTGTTAATTATCATATTCTATCAACTGAAACAGAAGCTGCAACTATCAATGTCTATACACACACAGATGAACCCACACAGAGAGACACCCAACATAGACTGAATAAAATAGAACTACAAAATTTTAGTTCTGTAGCTCTTGGGAAAAAAAACAACAAAAATTTCTGCATGATATTACCTTTTGCTCTTCCGAGCCATTATCAGTAGTGTTTAAAAAGGTCTACCATTTGAAGAACTATTTTATAAATCCACCTAAAGATCTCAGTGTGGCATTTAACATTTTGAAAACAACATCCTATATTTTAGTTGAAATTTACTCAAAGTCAGAAATTTTAATCAAATAATCAGTTAATTTGCAGCTAAAATATAATCCTTTAAGCTTTTAGTCCATTGAGATAACTCAGAACAAAGATTGAAATATGAAAATAAAAAACCTAGTGGGATGACTTTTTCTTGCATAAATATTCATGAAAAAAGACACTGGAAGGGAGGGGCAGAAAGACAGTACCTGCAAACATTTAGGTTTTGAAATATTCTCCTATTCTCCAAGAGCAGACTCAGATGGCACCGACTGCAGCTTCCGCCTCAGGTCCCTAGGGGACGCAGTCAGCCCAGAAGTCACTGGATCCCCAGCGAAATTGCAGGCCAGTGGGCGGGACGAGTTGGAAAAAAAAAGAGCGCAAGGGGGCGGCTCAGGCAGAGTCTCCTCTCTCCACCAATCCGCCAGAGGACTGTGGGTGCAGCAGCGGCCCCAGTGGCAGGTGCTGCTGTCTGTGCTTGGGCCAAGTCGGCATCGGTGTCTCCTTGAAGCGCCTGCGCGGGTTGCACGCTCTTTGTTATCGGTGAGAGCGGCCAGAAGTCAGGGCAGAGCAGTTGTCCCTGACAGTCTCCCCCGGACCCTCAAGTGCTCCAGACGCCCTCTTCAGTTCCACTGCTCCGCTGCGGAGATCATTCCCGCCCGAGGGGCAGCTACTGTGGCCTACCAACCCAGGCGCTTGGATTGCTTGGCTCTTTGTTCGGCTGCAGCATGGTGTCCCCTGAACTGGCGGGTCCAGAGAGACCCTGGTGCCAACCCTCTGGGGCCCAGTTCAGAGCAGAAGACCCTCAGACCCACACACAGCGGTGGGCAAGGTTCAGCCCAGGTGACCGCGGATCGTGGGCACTGCAGGACTCCAGCTGCATTAGTTCCCGGCACTGCGCAAGATAGGTGTTCCTGGGAGATGGTGGGAATGGCCTGCTCGTGGGCCCAGGCATGGTGAAGCCTGCTCAGTGGCCTAGGGTGTGCACAGGCTGGGTGAGCTCTGGCTTGTGGGCCTGGCCCCAGGGGCACAGCATCGAGAACTTGGCAAGCGATAGCATCTGGGTCCCCGCCTTTCTCTCGGAGCCACCCAGTCGGGACTGCAAATCACTAGTTCTGGAGACCGTGAGTGATGATGCGGTGTGCCTTTAATCCTCGAAGAATCAATAAGAGGGAAACTGAACTAGCTAGAGTGCACCGTGCTGCTGCTCTTTCTTTCTTAATCAAATTCAGGTGAAAACTTTAAAGCTGTGACCCTGCCCTCCACTCCTTGAAAGAATGTCAGAGACCAGTCCCATTAGTCTGATTAAAGGTGGGTTGATTAGTGTCTGAGTCTCAGCATCACAGTCTTGTTAACTAAGGATGAGTGACATCCGCAGTGGACTTGAAGTGTCAAGTACCAGTCACCAAAACCACCCTTTCAGTCCTCTGCCCTGGGCTCCATCCTCCATGCCCCGCAAGGCCTGGTTCCCCACCCCAAGTGGGTGTTGTGCAATCCTTAAAGCAAAACTTTCAGCGTCCACAGCTTTGCCACTCCGCTGTTTCTCCCTGTGTTGACTATTTAGAATATAGTAGTGAACTCTAAAATAGGGAAGGAGAATGCTGGTTTCAAATGACCTCTTTTAAACGGAGGCACAATCTCTTGTGCAAGAGTTTTCCCACCTAAATCTGAATTTCCTGACTAAATCATTATCAAGCCTGCTAGTTGCATCTTTCACAGAAGACCCCTCTTTGATGGGGTCTTTAAAACACAGTAGTGAACTTGTTTTGCTGCTAAAAACTTTAGAAAAATTAGCTGTACCATTCATTACCTCTATCCTGAAATACTGGCACACTAGGAAACTGTGCACTCAGGGTTTGATAGAAGTTGCCAGCACTGGCTGTGTCCTGGATCTGGTGAAGGTCATTTAGGTGTACCAGTGATTTCAGTTTGTTATTGTTTTAAAGGTCCGAACTTCAATTATGGTCAGTTAGTTTGAAAACGTAAGTAACTTTTAAATTAATGATTATCTAATGTTTTCTGAGTCATCTCCGCAGGTTTTCTTAAATGCCTTCTTTCATGTTTAACTACATGAAAACAAATTGCTGTATTTCTGTTTAGCTCTTCCATTACTTGTAAAAATTTATTTCACTTATCTGTGCTTTTTGCTTAATTATTTAGTCTGTGACAAAAGAATTGTTATTTTGTAAAATGGAATATTTAGATTGACTATTTCAGTTATTCTTGGATTTACCAGAGCTAAGGGAACCCTTTGTTTATATTTTCCTATATCATTAGAAGCTTCATTTAAATATTAAGGCTTAAATATTTTCAAGTATAATTTTTTCCTTCTAAACTTCTGAAGGAAGACATGGTTTCAACTTTATTAATATATAGAAAATAAATTTGCATGTATTTTGCATGTGAATTTTGTGCTCTGTGAAGTAGTATTTAAATGTATAATTGAAGAAAATACTGAGAATTAAATGGATGTACAACCATTTTCCTTCCTGGAAGACATTTTCATGAACTATCTAGAATGTACAAATTGTGATTATTGTTTAGACGTTCCTTTTAAATTTTTCATGCTTACTTTACCAGATTTCTAAAAAAAACTTGGATAATTTTAGGATGATTATCACTTGCATCTCATTTCAGTGTAGTTCAAACATTTACAATTTTATTTATTCAATTAATGTAATTTTATTTTGAGACAACTGTAGATTTATATGTAGTTGTGTTGAAAGAGAGACATCTTCTGCCCACTTTATGTAGAGGTGCCCACATCTTGACATTAAAGATGATATAGCTCAGGTATAGACCATTTCTGTCACAAGGACCCCTCATGGTGACTTCTGATAACCACGCCCATGTTGTACTGCTGCCCTCCCCACCACTTCTGGCCACCATTAATCCTTTTCCATTTTTATGAGTTTATCATTTCAAGAATTTGTAAATGAATTGTAGAATATTGATGACCTGGGCTTTGGTTTTGAAAAGTAGAAATATTTTAATTAATTACTGCAATTTAGTCAATGTAATTCAGAAGCAGATCCCATATCATTCTTGGTTAGAATGATTGCTCTATACCCTAATTTTTTCTTTGGTATGTGGGAGAGTTCAATAAAATTTAATGAGTATTTATCTGTCAAATGAAGATTTGAGAATTAATTACAATTTTTCTTCAAGTAAGCTCATTAGTATGATTTCCACTGAGATTTAAAAACATAGCAGTTGTCACTATCCCATGATTTTTTTGTACTGAGGATGGAACCAACGGTCATCTCACTGCTGAACCACATGTAGTTCTTTTTGTTTTGAGGCAGGTTTTTACTAAGATGCTTAGACTGACCTCAAACGTGCAGTTCACCTTCCTAGGCATGTGCCATCATGCTCACTTGTTACCCACTTTTTAATGAACAGAGATTGCCCCTTCTAAATCTTACTGTTTGAATAGTTGCTGCAACTAAATTTACTTCAGAATTATGAAAACTCAGTAACTGTACCCAAGAAAAGTTAACATTGTGATGACACATATCTGAATCAAAAGTATGTAGGTAGATTTCTACCAAAGATGTAATAAAACACAGGAATACTTTGAACACTCTATCTTCCTTTCTACTAACATTTTTAAAATATGGTAATAAATTGACAAAAATACAAAAAATTTTTTAAATTTTTCTAAGGATCTATCTCAATTAGAGTTTATTGATCTTGTTCCCACTTATATTTGATCATATGACACATAGTAACAGTTCAGTTGTGGCATCTTCTATGGCTGAAGTCATACCTGTCAGATTGTGTGTACTAAAACCTGGGTGTCTGTGCCTGCCCTGGGGAAGCTCATAAGCAGGGTACAGATGCCCACATAATCAGCTAACTATATTAATTAGCTAAAATAGTTTCTCTTAGCAATGTACACATGACATAAGTAACAGGTTGTATGTTACCTTCTATAAGGCAAATATAGGTTACTGATTTGGTGTACTAGCAAGTAAAAATTGTCCATTTGCAGATTTTTGCCTCTCTCTATGTTTTAAACAGAAATTTACAAGACTATAACCAAAGATGGGAATGGTGTTTAGACAACAAATTGAGTTCTCTCTGCCTCTAGTTTTCTAATGTGGATATGAGACTGTAAGTTTGAATTTTAACATTCTATGAAAAGCAACAGAGAGACAGAGCTGAGAGAGAAAGAGAGAATGGGGGTGGGTGTATTGGCCAAAACCAACTCAGCAAGACTTGGTACAAATTAGTTTACTTCAAGCTTTTTATGACCAAAGACCAAACAGCAAAACTCTTGATCATTTTATAGTCTAATTTTGCTACACCAACTCTGCATGTGGTCCAAGTGGAACAGGGTGACCATGAAAGGATAACATACTGTGAAACTTAATTTACATCAGATATGGAATCCTCTCCAGTTGCTCAAGACCTTCATATCACCTAGAATGCTTTTTTTTTTTTTTTTTTTTTTGCTGAAATATGTGAGAGCTCTTCTATGGGGGATATAGGGAGGAATATTAAGTACCTTGATGCAAACTGTGTCTCAGTACCAATGGAAAATGATACACTCAGATTAAAGAGACTTTGTTTTATACATTTTTTTTATCCTAAGTATAACAAACATTGCCTCCCATGTTTGAATACATACATATAGAAATGATTGGATATTACCAGATTATGAATCTCACAGATGTCTTGGTGTCTTTCCTGGAAGTAACTCTGTGAGGGGAAAAAATGCTTAGGATAGTTTGTTGCTAGATATGTTGAACCAGTTTACTGTGTTGTATGCAATAAGGGGGGACCAGCCTCAAAAGACTGTCCTTTCTTTTTTTCATCAAAAGCCACATTGAATTATCCCAATTTTTTTCTGAGAAAAATAACACCACATATTTCATTTGCACCAGTCATTGAAGACTTAGAATAAAGTGTGTACTTCAGTGAAAAGAGGAATTAACCTTCCAACAAAAAATTTTTAAATGCTCCAGCACATAATTTCAATGAGAGTGATTAGAATTTTCTTTTATCTGTTTCAGGAATTTTTTATGCCATATTTCTAGAAGCATTTTTATATCCAATCTCTATTATACTTTGGTCAGTGTTATGAATCAAGGGAACAATGAAGATAAAATTAATACAAACCAAAGTAATTATTCTAACTGATGATTCTACAAAATGCTTCTAATATACATTGTGCATGTATTTTGTATTTAATCACATATTTGTTTGTTTAAAAGAATAAAATATAAGTATGAAAAATGACAAATATTCAAATCATCCTCATGGACCTGTGTAAAAACAGTTTTTTTTCATATTTATCATAATATTTATTTCTCAGAATATAGAATAGATTATCATAATAATGCATATTTTTTGAGAATATGAACATTTTATTCTAGCACAGCAATCTAATTGTATATTGATAGAAGCTTAGGTCTTCATAGCACCCATTTCATCTAAGCTCAAATAAATATCCAGAGAGAAAAAAGGTCTATTGAAATTAGAACCCAAAGGGCAAATTTTACTGCTTCTGTCATTGGTGTTACTTTCTCCCTCTTCTTATTAATGGAATTCTTAAAAACTGTATACACCTTCTGTGTATCTGAATACAATCATAACTGACACTCATTAGTACACTGGCTCATATTCTAGGCCAATGTCAAGCTTATCATCTTATAAGTGAATGTTAGCTAAGCAGAGGAATTCTCATATATTTCATTCAATAACCGATGTAGTGAAGACAAAATGATTCACTCCATCATCTGTAGGTCACAGTATTTTTTTTCCAAAGACAAAATCAAACCAGTTTTGTAATAAAAGGAAACAAAACAATCCATGTAATTAAATGCTATTTGGGTAAAAGTGCATTATAGGGCATATACTATTTATTTACTTTACATAATTTTGCATATATTTAATGTAAACTCTCATATTTGGATTTTAATTAATACCATACATGTAATACTTGAATCTAAATGGAATGGAATGAAGAGTTTAAAAGACCACAAAAAAACAAATTGTTTTATTTCATCATTGTCATTTAAATACATTAGTGTTTTTCCTTATTCATTTGACTAAGCCAATTTTAGAGGTAAAATCCAGAACCAAAGCATATATAATATAGCTGAAATTACTAAATAGTATAGTCTTCAGTATGTCAGAAGTAGTGATTGTGATTAAACAAAAAAATACTTCAGCTCATGTATGATGATCTTACAAAATATTTTAGAATTTTATATATTGTTGGCACTGTAGTAAAATTGATTTGGATATTATGAGTAATGTATGCTCAACTATGAATAAATGCAATTTATTGTTAACACTGGGTTGTTTTGGAATACTGCTTTTGACTTCACAATTTATATCAGGAACATATTTTCACAATCTACCAGCTGTACTTTTGATTTGCTAAGAAATGATTGTACTCTAATCCTAGTTCACCAACTCCTTGCTCCCCCCTTTTTTGTGCAATACTGGGCATTGAACTTAGGGACAACTTATGACAGAGCACACTGATTTTCCTTTTAAACATATAAGTTCTTTCTGGGGAAAATATGTACTGCCATGTCACAAGAGAGAATGTGCTAGGTATCTTGAAGAAGTAAATTGGGTTTTGTAATAAATAGGCAGACTTCAGTAAAGATGCTGGGAAAGAGGTTGTTCTAGTGTCCCCAGGTGAAGAGATTCTCATACATAGGTCAGTGCTGTCTTGGGTTGTTATTCCTTCATTGGAAGGCCTGTTAAAAGATCAGAGCATGCTAAAACATATTTGGGTTAATAATTGAGTTTCATGAAGTTGCAATCTTTAAGGAGCATTTTGTATGGTATGCTAAGGTGATTTGAATATATCTTTTAAATAAAACTTTACAAAAAACTTTATAAATATGATAGAACTCTAGGGGTTGAAACTGCAGTAGAAAATATAGAGAAAACATGTATAATTTCTTCCACTTCTTCCTCCTAGTGGATCCCAAGATGTAACAGAATTCTATTGTGCTATGAAAGTGTTTGAACACAATTAGCATTATTTGGGTGAAAATTAATCTGAAGGCATACAACAACCAAAATATGAATATTTGTACTACCAATTACCATTTTATGATATCTTTGGTCAATTATTCTATCTCATCAAACATCAGTATCTTCATGCATGCCAATTATTGTAGCAGTACACTTCAGAATAACCAAGTTACAGAACCATCAATGTGCCTGCCAAAAGATAAATGGATAAAGAATGTGAGGTATATATATGTATACATGAACAATGGAGTTTTTGTGCAGTCATAAGGAACCATGGAATTTCATTTTTTGTTTGTAAATGACTGGAATTGGAGAACATCATGCTAAGTTAAATAAGCCTGACTCAGAAAGTCAGGGGTTAAATGTTTTCTCTCATATGTTGTTGTTGGACAGGAAAAAAAAAATGGTGGTGACTCTCATGAAAATATGAGGGAGATCAATAAAGTAGAGAAAATGGATAGAGAGGAACAGGGCATGAGGGATATGAGGAAGTACTGGGCAATAAAAACTAACAAATTATGCTGTGTTCACATATGGATATGTGAGATTAATATTTGTTTATATACACAAAACAAATTTCCTGATAAATAATTTTGTTCAGTGTGCTGATTAAAATATTTCAATTACAATAATTGACAGTGTCTTTTAGAGTTCTTGAAATGATGACAAAAGTAATGATTACAATGTGTTAGTAATTTAAAATGCTTACTATCTGCTGGATATTGTGTGAGGAATATCATATGGATCATCCCATATAATCATCTCCTTATTGGCTGTGTCACTCTTGAAATATCCAGAATGTTAATAGTGCTCTGTGTAATGTAAAACCAAATGTTCCTCTGAAGTATTACCATGCATTCCAATGCTAAGGCTTATGATATAGAAAGTTATCATACATTGATCAAAACACAAAATTGATGGAATTTCATGTTATTCTTTTGATCTTATTTGTTAAAAATGAATAATTGATAATAAAAGATATAATAAAAAATAAGTTCACTACTAAAACATCAAAAGGAAGTATGAATGTAAAATAATTATTTTAGTAAACTAAAGGTAAGTAGATAGCAACTAATTACAACAGTTTCAAACTTCATTACAAACTCTTATTGAATACCCTGGGACATGTCTTAGCTACCGTGATAAATTTTGTGTATTGCTGTTATACAAGAATTTTTTCTTTTCAATCCTAAAAATTACTGTAATGTGTAAATATTTAGAACACTTTGTTTTTCATGCCTGCACCATTTGGTAAGGAAGAGTAAAAGTTTATGAAGTGACATGCAGAGTTAAGAATAGAAGGTGCCTCAATATGTACACCTAAAAATTTGCCAGGATTAAAATACATGAGGACAATATGAGGAGGATACATTTGCTTAGAGAAAAGGAGAGCAAAAGTTACACTGTGGCAGATCTCTAGAGCTTAGTATTTCTAGTTAGAAAATTCATCTTTGCATCTATTCCTGGTTTTCTAATTCTATTCATTCTTCCTTCTGATTATTACCTGTGGACACCAGCCTCAGGGAGGGAGGCATAAAACAAGTATAACAGTCCAAGTGCTCTTGAGTCACTCTTATTATATAATTAGTAAAACCATATAATATCTCTTTCAGATGGACAACTGGATGATAGTAAGAGTGATGCTGCACATATATAGTGCTTTCTTCCAAATGTGTGAACAATATTTGCCACTAAGTTTTATGTATTTGATCCTTAAAGTTTCTTTGTATAGGTGGGTAAATTCTTTAAAGCATGGAGTTGAGGCCAAAAGAGAACAAGGATTTCCTAAAGTTAAATGAATATTGTTGGCATTGTGTAAAATTAAAACACCTTTAAATGTTTTTAGATGAATACTAGAGTCAACTATGATGTAAATCATTTATCTCAAAATCATTCAAAAAAATTCTTTAAAGATTTTTTTATCTTCTCTACTTTCTACACTCCCCATAAAAAATTTTAGAAAGGGTTACAGCATTATTTAGTTGTCTCCAATTGTAAGTGTGAACCAGGGGTTAATTCAGACATCAAAAAATTCTTTACAACAAAAAAATCCCAGTAATAAATTGCAGTCCATTTCAGTTTGTAGCAAAAATGGTTATGTAAATTTGCAGTCTGAAGTCTACATTTAGATTTTTCTCTTTGTACAGCATGAATATCCCTATGATATACAGATGAGCATCTTCAAGACACTGCACTGCTGACTCAGGGGTCAAATGACTTTGCCACAGCTTCCAACCTCCTAGAGTTTTTCTCATGGAAGTAATATCCCAAAAGATGGAGCAGAAGGACCAATCCTCTTGGCTGTGTCCCAGAAACCAAGTGGTCAGTTTGCTTTTCCTCTTTAATAGAACCTTCTTTCAGCAAAAATGTTCATTTCATGAGCACAAATTTTGTAAAAAGGCAAAGATCCAAACTTACAGCCAGATTAAGGCTTTTTCTTTCAAATTTTCCAGTTTTTTTAAATAAAAAATAAAGCTTTAGTGGAATTTTTACAAATCAGCAATAGGCATGACTTCTCTATAACCAGCAGCAATTAGCAATAGAGTAGCAATTCTGTTGTTCCTTGCTTCAGCTTTTTCCCCCCTTTTATGTCTTACCTAGAACAGATCAAAGGCAAAGACAAGGTTATAGGTGCTTCAGGGTTTTCCTGGTTCTCTAATACACTCTACTGTGTGTTCCCTCAATGGTCCCATTGGACAAAGGAGGTTGTCAGTGATGAGTGTCAGAAGACTCTGATGACCCACCTGGACACTGATGCTGATTAGTATGTGAGAACTAACATGATTTTTACAGGAGACTTCCCTTAGCCCCTTAATATGATACAAATTGTGTAAAATCACTTTCTATTACTCACCCTGTAATGTATTTTCTAGTGTATTAACACTGATGTTCAATGTAAGGCTCTGTAATTTACCAACACCCATGCTTTACTTTTAATCTGTGAGTGCAAATTAAAGATGATATAAGAAACCAAAAAATGCAGAATCATTAGTGTGACAGCTGAATTTCTACATCTGTCTTTGTCAGTCTGAACCAACTGTGGGATCCTGTGAAGAATGGCATTGCATTTTGCAAATGAGCAAACCAGGGCCTAAGCACTAAAAACTAAAGAGAATATATATAAAACCTGAGAGGTGACCCTTACATATGACAATATTTGACATCATCTGAATGCCACATAAAATTCAGAATTTCTTCATCTATGTGCAAAATAATTCATGTAGTATTACTGGAGAAGTAGAACATACTGTATTTAAATTCACTGTACAGTGATCTTAATTTACCATAAAATTTTACATATACATCCAAAGGAAGAAAATTACTGAAATTGTCAAATTACTGACACTGATTTTTATTAAGATTTTTCATGATTTTAAGAATTAGTATTCTAAAATTTTCATTTAAATAAACCCTCCCACAATGCATACCCAATTGTTGTATTCATATCTGTATTTCCATATCAAAATATCTTTTTTTCTGAAATAACTGTAACATTGGTGTGCAACTTATTAAAATATTCTCCCCATTGATTCAGTCTTTTAATTTTATAGGGAAAAATTTTGTAAATGTCCTCTCTCCTCTTTCTCCAGTCACTCTTTATGGTAAAAGTCAATGAAAGCTATGGACATTTTCTCATTAAGATGTTCTTTGTAGAACCCCAGATTCCTTTAAGCTTCCCCCCCCTTTTTTTTGTGGTGCTGGTGATAGAACCCAGGGTCTTGTGCTTGCAAGGCAAGCACTCTACCAACTGAGCTATCTCCCCAGCCCAGCTTTCCCATCTTTCTATTCTTTAATTTCCTTCTGTCTTTCTTCTCTCCTCCACATCCAACTTGAATTTCATGATTATCAAGATAAGTTCCCATTTACAGGGTTACTTTTTAAAAAATTTTTATTAATGCATTATGATTATAAATAAAACTGTTTTATTTTGACATTATTGTACAAACACAGAATATAATTTGCTCCAATTCAAGCCCCAGATTTCCCCCATTAGATTTCCTCCTTGTTCCCCTGTTCCCTTTCCTTTGTTCTACTGGTCTTACTTCTACTTATTGATATTTGTCATTTATTATTTATTTATTTATTTATTACATATTTATTTATTTATTGGTTCTTTTTGGCTATGACAGTAAAATCCATTTTGATATAATTTTACAAGCATGCAATATATCCTATTCTAATTAGGACTCCACTCTGTGGATGACCCTGTTGATGGGGTTCAGTGTGTTGTTTTGTAAATATACGTATGAAAATTATGTCAGTTTCCTTCCACTCTCTTTTCTTTTCCTATCCTCCTTTCTTCCACCAATTCCACATTGTCTAATCTACTGAAATTCCATTATTTCCCTTATGTCCTCCTTAATGTGGTTTTGCTTCCTCATATCAGAGAAAATATTCAACCTTTGACTTTTGGAACTGGGTTATTTCACTTAGCATGAAATTATACAGATCTATCTATTCACTGTCAAATGCCATAAAGTCATTCTTTTTTATGTCATTCTTTTTTGTGCCCAAGGAATACTCCAGGGTGTATATATACCACATTTTCTTTATTTATTCATTCATCTGTTGAAGGGCAACCGCATTGGTTCCATAACTTAGCTGTTGCAAATTGAGCTGCTGTAAACATTGATGTGGGCACATCATTTTAGTATGCTGATTTTAACTACTTCGTGTACAAGGAGTGAGATAACTTGGTCAAATGGTGGCTCTATTTCTAGTTTTTGAGGTTATCCATACTGCTATTCAGGGTGGTAGCAACAACTTGTAGTTTGACCAGCAATGTATGCATGAATCTTGTTCCCCATGTGCTCATGAGCTCATGAAGTTTATTGTTTCTGTATTCTTGAAAACTGCCATTCTATGTGATGCAAAATCTCAGTGTGGTTTTAATTTGCATTATTCTAATAGCAAGAGAGGTTGAATATTTTTTCACATATTTGTTTCCCATTTGTATTTCCTATTTTGTAAAGTATCTCTTCAATTCCTTTGCCCATTTATTGATTTTTTTTTTACATTAAGCTTTGAATTATTGTTTGTCCTGGAAATTAGCAACCTATCTGAGGAGCAAATGGCAAAGTTTTTTTTTTTTTTTCCCAATGTATAGGTTTTTCTCTCTATGTTCTTGATTGTGTCTTTTGCTATGAAGATGTTTTTTAGTTTGATGCCATCACATTTATTGTCTTAATTTTTTTTGTGTGGTACTGGGGATTGATCTCAGGGCCTTGTGCCTACTAGGCAAGCACTCTATCAACTGTAGGGAATATTCCTCAAGCTTATCTGACAGCAGTCACTGACACCATGGTCCAAGTAAGCCAAATAGTCTGAAAAGAGAAACTGAGGTAATGGTGAAGACTTGCCATGGAATGAAAGTCTTTGAAGTTGCTGAGGCTGAGTTTGAGCTGAGGGGAGGCCTCATTCTGTCATGCTTCACAGAAACCTATGATATGAGCTCGCCCGCACTCTCTTGCCTCATGCTGTGTGCAGGAGCTTGCCATTCCTCCAGTTCTTTGTCTCAGACCTGTTGCTGGGAAGAATTGCTTAGGCATGCTTGGCTTGTTTACACTATTTGCACCCTTGATGTATAGTTCAACTATAGGCTGACTCTATTATACTTTAACAAGCGTGTTAACTTTTTTGGATAATGTGCCTATATATGTCTTGTGAAACCCTAAATAAAATTAGATCTGTGCCTTCAGAACTCGATCTCTGATGCCTGAGTAAGTGTGCTGGGTAAGGTTAGGTAGGGTAGGCATCATTCATCCTCACCCTCAGCAAACCTGTTTCTGAACATCTACATTGATTTTTTTTTTTTTTTGGTAGTGGGGATTGAACCCAGGGCCTTGTGCTTACTAGGCAAGTACTCTACCAAATCTACTATATCGCAGCCTTGTCTTTTGATTTTAATTTTTGTGTTAATGTATCTTTTTGAGGAGTCAGTTTCTGTACCAATATGTTTCATTGTTGGTCTAACAATTTTTTTCCAGTGTGTGCAGCATTGCTGATCCAATACTATTCATT
This sequence comes from Sciurus carolinensis, assembly GCF_902686445.1. Lineage (NCBI taxonomy): Eukaryota > Metazoa > Chordata > Mammalia > Rodentia > Sciuridae > Sciurus > Sciurus carolinensis. The sequence goes on from NW_025920181.1 coordinate 659,448, forward strand.
TGATCCACATGGAGTTGAGTTTTGTGTAGGGTGAGGGATAGGGTTAACTTTCAATATATTACATATGGATTTCCAATTTTCCCAGCACCATTTGTTGAAGAGGCTATCTTTTCTCCAATGCATGTTTTTGGTGCCTTTGTTTAGTATGAGATAACTATATTCATGTGGGTTTGTCTCTGTGCCTTCTATTGTACTCCATTGGTTTTCTTGACTCTTTTGGTGTCAATACCATGCTGTTTTGTTACTATAACTCTAGAGTATAAAGTATGGTATCATGTTACCTCCTGCTTCACTTTTCTTGCTGAGAATTGCTTTACTTATTCTGGACTTCTTATTTTTATAACTGCTTTTTTTATTTCAGTGTAAAAGGTCATTGGAATTTTTATGGAATTTTTACTCTGTCTGTGTAGTGCTTTTGGTACTATGACCATCTTGGCAATAATAATTCTGCCTATCCAATAATATGAGTGGTTCTTCCATCTTCTGAGGTCTTCCTCAATTTCTTTATTTAGTGTTTTTTTTTCACTATAGATGTCTTTCACTTCTTTTGATAGATCAATTCCCAAGTATTATGTTTATTTCTATTTGAGAGGTATTGTGAATGGGTTAGTTTCCTTAATTTATCTTAGAGCTGATTTTTCTTGGAATATAGGTGTACAATTGATTTATGAGTGTAAATTTTGAATCATGCTAATTTTCTGATTAAACTTATAAGTTCTACAAGGTTTCTGGTGGATTTTTGGGGCCTTGTAAATCTAGGATCATACTGTTAGCAAATAGGGATAGGTATAGCACTATTTTACTAACTGTGTTTCTTCAATTTCTTTCTTTTGCCTAATTGTTTTGAGTAGGTATTCTAGGACAATGATGAACAGGTTGTAAAAGAAGGTATACTTTTCTTGTTCCTCTTTTTAGAGGGAATTGTTTCAGTTATTCTCTGTTTAGAATGCTGTTGGCTCTGCTGTTGGTATATATAGCTTTTACAATATTGAATTATGTTCCTTCTATTCCTACTTTTTCTAGTGTTTTGATCACAAATATATTATGCATTTTGCCAAATGCTTTCATGCAGCTATTGAAGTAATCATGTGATTCCCATCTTTAAGTCTATTGATGTGATGGATTATGTTTATTGATTTCCATATGTTAAAAGAATCTTGCAGCTCTTTGGAAGAACTCCATTTGATTATGGTACATACCTTTTTAATTTTTTAATGCAATTTGCCAGTGTTTTATTGAGAATCCTTTATCTATGTTCATCAAGAATATTGGTGTAAAGTTTTCTTTCCTTAATATATCTTTGTCTTATTTTCTTATCAGGATGATATAAACTACATAGAGTATGTTTCAAGGAGTTTACTTCCATTTATTTTTTGTAGAATAATTTAAGGAGGTTTGGTATGAATTCTTAAAAGTCTGATGTTACTCACCTGAGAATCCATCTGGTCCTGGGATTTTCTTAGTTGGAAGTCTTTTGATAACATCTTTAATTTCATTACTTGAAATTGATCTGTTCACATTTTTTATATAATCCTGGTTCAATTAGTGGTGTGTCATATGTCTTTAACAATTTGTCAACATCTTCAAGATTTTCTAACTCATTGGAATATAAATTTTCAAAATAGCTTTTGATTACCTTCTGTATTTCAGTAGTACCTTTAGTGATATTTTCCTTTTTACCATAGATTTTAATAAATTAATTTTTCTCTCTGTTAGCTTGTATAAGTGTTAATCAATTTTACTTATTTTTTCAGAGAACCACCTTTTTGATCAATTTCATTGATTTTGACTCTGATTTTAACTATTTCTTTTGTTATACTAATTTCTGTGTTGATTTGTAGTTTTCATATTGGGGTCATAAGATGTAATGTTAGATTATTTATTTGGTGTCTTTCAGGGTTTTTTTGATGTATGAAGTTTTCTTGATGTACTGAAAGTTCAATGTTACAAACTTTCTTCTTAAAATCACCTTCTTAGTGTCCTGGAGGTTATGGTGTTTTGCACCATTATTGTCTTTGCCTCTATGTAATTTTTATATCACACCTAATTTCTTCTGCTCCCCATTCATCATTCCCTAGTGAGTTTTTCAAACTCCAGGTATTTTGGTAAGTTTATTTATCTTAGCCTTTATTTCTAATTACTTTGCCATTCTGATCTGATAGAATGCAAGTTATTATCTATTTTTAAAATTGCGAGAAGTTGGGCTGGGGATATAGCTCAGTTGGTAGAGTGCTTGCCTCACAAGCACAAGGCCCTGGGTTCAAATCCCCAGCACCATAAAAAAAAATTGCCTAAAGTTTCTTTGTGTCCTAAAATATGGTCTATTTTAGAAAATTTTACAGGTACTGCTAAGAAGAAATTGTATTCAGTCACTGATGGATTAAATGTTATACATATATTAATATAAGTATAAATATATAGTCTAAATTGTACTTTTTTAGTTCTGTTCATTGTTTATTAAGTTTTTGTATAATTTCTCTAATGATGAGAGATGATTACTAAAATTTCTGAATGTCTTGTGGTCTTTTTGATTCTTGAAATTGAGAAGGGTTTGATTGATATATGTAGATGCTCCATTTTGGGGGCATAAATGGTTACAACTCTTAATTCTTATTATTTCATGACTCCCGTAAGCATTATGAAATGACCTTCTTTGTCTCTTTTGATTAACTTTGGCTTGAATCTCAGTTTATCAGATATGAGAGTAGAAACAACTGCTTGCTTTGATCCATGTGAGTGATAAGGTTTTTACAATCTATTTTTCTTCAGTCTGTGTATGTCTTGGCCTATGAGCTGAGTCTCTTGGAAACAGCATTGTTGAGTCTAGTGTTTTAATAAAATCTGTCTTTTGATTGATGAATGGAGCCCATTAAAGCACAGAATTATTATTTTATTTCCTGTCACATTGATTTATTTCTAGTTTTAAAGTTGAATTTGATTTTCCTTTGATTCTCCTAGTATAGTTTCATTCTGTGATGGTTTTCATGTTTTCTCCATGTCTTCTTAATGAAATATTTTACAGAATATGTTTTGTAGTTACAACTTTCAACCTGTGAATTATTTTAACTTTTGTTTATCATGGAAGGTTTTTATTTTATCCTCAAATATGAACCTTAATGTTCCTGGTTATAGTATCCTTGGATAGTATACAATGTCCTTTAGAATTCTGTGCAAAATATTTCAAGCCCTCCTAGCTTTTAGCATTTGGGTTGAAAATTCAGCTGAAATCTACAATGGTTAATTTCTAAATGTGGCCACTCATTTCTCTCCAGCTGTTTTTCAAATTCTTTCCTTTTTCTGTAAGTTAGGCATTTTTATATTAATGTCTTGTAATGTTTAATTTGAGTTATCAACTTGACTGGATTAAGAAATGCTGATGATTAAAAGGTCTCTGGGTGTGTCAATGAGGGTGTGTTTAGGAGTGATTGGAACATGGGATAGTTAACTGAAGAGGAGACCCTCCATAAGTGTGGGTGGCACTGCCTAATAGGATGGAATAAATGCTGGAAGAACAAGGAAGCAGATGCAGATACAAGATCAGCTCTTCTTGAAGAGGTTCTTGATCGGTGCTTGGATTATTTGAGGATCTCAGACTCTCACTTTTTCACTCTTCCAAAGCAGACTCTGCCAGTGATTCTCCATGTAGGTTCCAGAAGCCTTGTTCTCAAACTAAGTTAGCACTGTTTGATTCTTCTTATTTTGGGGTTTCTGTGTCTTGGACTGTGTAGCCTCTGGTTCTTCCAGGTCTCCTGCTGCAGACAGCCATTGTGGACTATTCCGCTTCTGGTCATGTAAGCCAATCTAATAAATCCCCTTTTATAGTCATACTTCCTGTTGATTCTATTCCTCTAAGAAATCCTGATTAATACATGTCCCTTGAAATGGGTTTATTGTAATTTTGTATATTTGAAGTCCTGTATAACTCCTGTATTTGATTTTCCATATTATTTTTAAGATTTAGAAATGTTTCCATTATTATCTTATTGAAATTATTGTGCATTTCTTTAATTTGTACCTCAGAGCCCCTGGAAATCCTAGATCTGACCTAGTAATATCATCCCATAGTTTTTGAAAATTTTGTTCATGGTCTCTTAACATCTTTAACATGATCAAGTTAAGTTTTAAGGTTATGTATATTGCCTTTGTTGCCTGAAAATCTTTCAAATGATCTAGTCTATTGGTAATGCTTTCCATTGAATTTCAAATTTGTTTTATTGATTCTTCCACTTCAAGAATTACCAGTTGGGGCTGGGGTTGTGACTCAGTTGTAGAGCACTTGCCTAGCACGCATGAAGCACTGGGTTTGATCTGAAGCACCACATAAAAAAAAGAAGTACCAGTTAATTTTTCTTCAAAATCTCTGACTCCATAATGAAGTGATCTTTCATTTCTTTTATTTTCTCTGTGATTTTACTCTTTCCATCATATTTTACCTCTTAGTCCATCTTATCTGTGTACTTTCTAAATTCCTCACCTGACATTTTCTGCACTGCAGTGTTAGTGGAGTCTATTATTGAATCAGACTGTTTTGTTTTGGATGTTTTCTTTCATTGCTTTCACATATTGTTTATGTGTCTACACATCTGTTCAAATGGATCTGAAGAAGGAGGGCTTCTACTCTAGAAACTTTGAGAAATCCTATAGGCTTAGGGTGCCTCACAGATTGGGGGAAATAAATAACAACTAAAACTTATGCATATGGCATATTGGATTAAATTATATACTTATTTCCTGTTGTGACATCCAAAATGTTGGTTGATACAACGAACAGAAATGGTAGGATAGCATTTTCTATCAGTAAATACCATAAGGAATTATGAATCATATATGTCATAAAATCAAACAGTAGGTATTATGTTTGACTTGCTGTGTATTAATTTTTGCTATAACATTAGTGGTGCAGTCTGACATTTTATAAACCAACCAATACTAAGAAAAGTTAAAAATAGAGTTAATTAACAGGGACAAAAGAGAGATGAGTGAGTAGAAAAAGGTTTGCCATTTAAAAAGTTGAATAGGGCTGATGCATAGGCAAAATATTATGTGTTGTTTCTGAGGGAGAGGACAAAATAAAGAAAAAAATTAAAGGAAGAGTGCAAGAGAGAATGATGAGTTTGGCTTCTATTGATTCATCTTCTATTTATTTATAGATGTTTAAATTAGTGATTATAGGTATACATAATTTTTTTTCGGTACTGGGAATTGAACCCAGGGTCTTGTGCTTGCAAGTCAAGCACTCTACCAGCAGAGTTGCTTCCCCAGCCCTACACATAAAATTGAAATTCACTGTGCTTTATTCATATATGTACATAAGAGAGTTTGCTTTGTTTTATTCTACTATTTATCCCACTTTTGTCCTCTCTCCTTTGCTATAACCCCTTACTCTGCTCCACAGATGGCTCTTTTATTTTTGATGAATTACCCCTTTTCCTATTATTTCATCTAGCATTCACACATGAGGGGCAAGATTTGACTTCTGACTTTCTGAATCTGGCTTATTTCACATAGAATCAAGTTCTCCAGTTTCATCAATTTTCCCACCAAGTGGTATCACTTCATTCTTCTGTATGACTAAGTAAAATGTCATGTTTGTACACCATATTTTCTTTATCCATTAGTTCGTTGATGGGTATGTGGGCTGGTTCTGTAATTAGGTTATTGTGAATTGTGTTGCTACAAACACTGAGGTGGCTGTTCCTGAAGAGTATGCTGATTTTAAATATTTGGATATATATCAGGGTGTGGAACAACTGGGTCAATGGTAGTT
>NW_025920181.1:665714-783137 GCF_902686445.1 Sciurus carolinensis
ATTCAATATTGACAATCTACAACAGTGTTCATTTTTTATTATTTTTTATTTTTTATTATTGTATACAAATGGGATACATGCTGTTTCTCTATCTATACATAGAGTCAAGTAATACCATCTGTGCAATCATAGGCTTACATAGGGCAATGATGTTTATTATTTTTTTCCCTTCCGCCCCACCCATCCCACCACTCTTTTCCCTCTATACAGTCCTTATTTCCTTCATTCTTACCACTCTCCTTATCCCTAACACTAAACTAACCCTAAACCTAATGCTACCCCTCCACCCCCCATTATATGTCCTCTTTCATTTATCAGCGAGATCATTCGTCCTTTAGTTTTTTGGAGATTGGCTTATCTCACTTAGCATGATATTCTACAATTTCATCCATTTGCCTGCAAATGCCATAATTTTATCATTCTTCATTGCGGAGTAATATTCCATTGTATATATATGCCACAGTTTCTTTATCCATTCATCAACTGAAGGGCATCTAGGTTGGTTCCACAATCTGGCTATGGTGAATTGAGGAGCTATGAACACTGATGTGGCTGTATCTCTGTAGTATGCTGATTTAAGTCCTTTGGGTATAGGCCAAGGAGTGGGATAGCTGGGTCAAATGGTGTTTTATTCCAAGCTTTCTGAGTAATCTCCACAATGCTTTCCAGAGTGGCTGCAATAATTTGCAACCCCACCAGCAATGTGAGTGTTCCTTTTTCACCACATCCTCGCCAACACCTATTGTTGCTTGTGTTCTTGATAATTGCCATTCTAATTGGGGTGAGATGAAATCTTAGGGAGTTTTGATTTGCATTTCCCTTATTACTAGGGATGTTGAACATTTTTTCATATATCTGTTGATTACTTGTACATCTTTATCTGTGAAGTGTCTGTTCATTTCCTTAGCCCATTTGTTGATTGGATTATTTGTATTCTTCGTGTAGAGTTTTTTGAGTTCTTTATAGATTCTGGAAATTAGGCTCTATCAGAAGTATGGTTGGCAAGATATTCTCCCACTCTTTAGGCTCTCTCTTCACATTGCTGATAGTTTCCTTTGCTGAGAGAAAGCTTTTTAGTTTAATCTATCCCAGTTGTTGATTCTTGCTTTTATTTCTTGTGCTATGGGAGTCCTGTTAAGGGAAGTCTGATCCTAAGCCAACAAGTTGAAGATTTGACCTACTTTTTCTTCTATAAGATGCAAGGTCTCTGGTCTGATTCCGAGGTCCTTGATCCTTTTTGAGTGAGTTTGTGTAGGGTGAGAGATAGAGGTTTAATTTCATTCTATTGCATATGGTTTTCCAGTTTTCCCAGCACCATTGTTGAAGAGGCTACCTTTTCTCCATTGCATATTTTTGGAACCTTTCTGTTAGTATGAGAAAATTGTATTTATTTGGGTTTGTGTCCATGTCCTCTATTCTGCACCATTGATCTACCTGTCTATTTTGGTACCAATACCATGCCATTTTTGTTACTATTGCTTTGTAGTAGAATTGAAGATCTGGTATTGCAATACCCCCTGCTTTGCTCTTGCTACTGAGGATTGCTTTAGCTATTCTAGGTTTTTATTCTTCCAGATGAATTTCATAATTGCTTGCTCTATATCTGCAAGGTACATCATTGGGATTTTAATTGGAATTGCATTGAATCTGTATAGCACTTTAGGTAGTATAGCCATTTTGACAATATTAATTCTGCCTATCCAAGAACATGGGAGATCTTTCCATCTTCTAAGGTTTTCCTTTAATTTCTTTCTTTAGGGTTCTGTAGTTCTCATTGTAGTGGTCTTTCACCTCTTTTGTGAGATTCATTCCAAGTATTTATATTTTTTCGATGCTATTGTGAATGGGGTAGTTTTCCTAATTTCTCTTTCTGAAGATTCATCACTTATGTATAAAAATGCATTGGATTTATGAGTATTGATCTCGTAACTGCTACTTTACTGAATTCACTTATGAGTTCTAAAGAGTTTTCTGGTGGAATTTCTAGGTTCCTCTAAATATATATCATGTCATCAGCGAACAGGGATAGTTTGAGTTCTTCTTTTCCTATTCATATCCCTTTAATTTATTTGGTTTGTCTAATTGCTCTGGCTAGAGTCTCAAGGACGATGTTGAATAGAAGTGGTGAAAGAGTGCATACCTGCCTTGTTCCAGTTTTAGGGGGAAGGCCTTTCAGTTTTTCACCATTTAGAATGATATTAGTCATAGGGCTTAGAGTAGGATTGCCTTTATAATGTTAAGGAATGTTCCCAATACCCCAATTTTTTCTAGTGTTTGAAGCATGAAGGGATGCTGTATTTTATCGAATGCTTTTTCTGCATCTATTGAAATAATCATGTGATTCTAACTTTAAGTCTGTTGAATATGGTGAATGACATTTATTGATTTCCGAAGTGTTGAACCAACCCTTGCATCCCTGGGATAAAACTCACTTGATGTGGTGCACTATCTTTTTAATATATATTTGTATGCGATTTGCTAAAATTTGTTGAGAATTTTGCATCGATGTTCATTAAGGATATTGGTCCTGAAATTTTCTTTCCTTCGATGTGTCCTCTGTCTGGTTTAGGTATCAGGGTATATTGCTTCATTAGAATGATTTGGGAGGGTTCCCTCCTCTTCTATTTCATGGAATACTTTGAGGAGTATTGGAATGAGCTCTTCTTTAAAGGTTTTGTAGAACTCGGCTGAGAACCCATCTGGTCCTGGACTTTTCTTTCTTGGTAGGTTTTGATGACCTCTTCTATTTCATTGCTTGAAATTGGTTTATTTAAGCTGTGTATGTCCTCCTCGTTCAGTTTAGGTAATTCATATGTCTCTAGAAATTTGTTGATGTCTTCAAGGTTTTCTGTTTTTTTGGAGTATAGATTTTCATAATAGCTTCTAATTATGTTTTGTATTTCACTCGTGACTGTTGTGATATTTCCTTGTTCATTCCGAATTTTAGTAATTTGAGTTTTCTCCCTCTTTCTCTTTGTTAGTGTGGCTAAGGTTTATCAATTTTATTTATTTTTTCAAGAAGCCAACTATTTATTTGTTAATTTTTCCAATTGTTTCTTTTGTTTCAATTTCGTTGATTTCGGCTCTGATTTTAACTATTTCCTGTCTTCAACTACTTTTGGTTTGGTCTGCTCTTCTTTTTCTAGGGCTTTGAGCTGTAGTGTTAAGTCGTTTATTTGCTGATTTACTACTTCTTTTTTTGGAATGCGCCCCATGAAATAAATCTTCCTCTAAGTACTGCTTTCATAGTGTCCCAGAGATTTTGAAATGATGTGTTTTTGTTCTCGTTTACTTCTAAGAATTTTTTATTTCCCTCCTGATGTCTTCTGTTATCCATTCATCATATAAGAGTGTATTATTAATCTCCAGTTATTGGAGAGGTTTCTGTTTTTTATTCTGTCATTTATTTCTAATTTCAATCCATTATGATCTGATAGAGTACAAGGTAGTAGCTCTATCTTCTTGTATTTGCTAACAGTAGGTTGTGGCATAAAATATGGTCTATTTTAGAGAAGGATCCATGTGCTGCTGAGAAGAAAGTGTATTCATTCTTTGTTGGATGGTATATTCTATATATGTTGGTTAAGTCTAAATTGTTGATTGTGTTATTGAGATCTGTAATTTCTTTATTCAATTTTTGTTTGGATGATCTATCCAGTGGTGAGAGAGGTGTGTTAAAATCGCCTAGTATTATTGTGCTGTGGTCTATTTGATTTCTGGAAATGAGAAGGATTTGTTTGACGTACTGTGGATGAGCCAATGTTTCGGGGTATAGATATTTATGATTGTTATGTGTTGCTGATTGTAGCTTCCCTTAAGCAGCATGTAATGTCCTTCTTTATCCCTTCTGACTAGTTTTGGTTTGAAGTCCACATTATCTGAAATGAGGATGGATACTCCAGCTTTTTTGCTGTGTCCGTGTGCATGGTATGCTTTTCCCCATCCTTTCACCTTTAGTCTATGTGTATCTCTTTCTATGAGATGAGTCTCTTGCAGGGAGCATATTGTTGGATTTTTCTTTTAATCCAATCTGCCAGTCTATGTCTTTTGATTGATGTGTTCAGGCCATTAACATTCAGGGTTAGTATTGTGATATGATTTGTATTCCCAGTCATTTGACTCATATTTGTTTTTGACATGATTTGGTTTCTCCTTTATTTGGCTATTCCTTTAGGCTAGCGTCTCCTGTTGCTGATTTGCATCGTGGTTTTTCATCTCTTCCTCATGGAATATTTGCTGAGATTGTTCTGTAATGCTGGCTTTCTTTTTGTAAATTCCTTTAGCTTTTGTTTATCATGGAAGGATCTTATTTCATCATCAAATTTGAAGGTAAGTTTGCTGGGTATAAGATTCTTGGTTGGCATCCGTTTTCTTTCAGGGCTTGGTAAAAGTTGTTCCAGGCCCTTCTAGCTTTTAGGTCTGGATTGAAAAATCTGCTGATATTATTATTGGTTTCCTTCTGATTGTAATTTGATTTTTTCTCTTGCGGCCTTTAAAATTCTGTCTTTATTTTGTATGTTAGTTATTTTCATAATAATGTGCCTTGGTGTGGCTCTGTTGTAATTTTGGATATTTGGAGTCCTATAAGCCTCTTGTACTTGGTCTTCCATTTCATTCTTCAGATTTGGCAAATTTTCTGATATTATTTCATTGAATAGATTGTTCATTCCTTTGGTTTGTTTCTCTAAGCCTTCCTCAATCCCAATAATTCTTAAATTTGGCCTTCTTGTGATATCCCATAATTCTTGAAGATTCTGTTCATGATTTCTTACCATCTTCTCTGTTTGGCCAACTTTATTTTCAAGATTAAATAATTTGTCTTCAATGTCTGAGGTTCTGTCTTCCAGGTGTTCTATCCTATTGGTTATGCTTTCTATGGAGTTTTTAACTTGCTTTATTGTTTCCTTATTTCAAGTATTTCAGTTTGTTTTTTTTCAGTATCTCTAACTCTTTATTGAAATGATCTCTTGCTTCCCATATTGGATCTTTTAACTGTTGATTGGTGCTATCGTTTAATGCTGCATTTGCTCTTTCATCTCCTCCTTCAATGCCTGCATTTGCTCTTTCATCTCCTCATTTTCTTCCCTGATCATTTTAATTATGTACATTCTGAACTCCCTTTCTGACATTTCTTCTGCTGTGCTGTCATTGGGTTTTATTGATGTAGTATCTAGGTTTGTTTGGGACATTTTCTTCCCTTGTTTTCTCATATTGGTCAGCTGTCAGTGGGACCCTGAGATATTGCAGATTTCCTCTATTGGCTTATAGTGTTCCCAGTAGATTTCCAGTGTATCACCTCCCCACCTTCAGTAGCCTGATGTCTTGGAGGAATTGATAATGCAGTGCATCCAAAGAAAGCTGCCCCTAAGCCCCCTACTGGGTTCCAGGGTTGGAACTGGCTCTGTGTGGAAAGGCTCTCACTGGGGACCTGCACCGTGCTGCTGGCCATGTGGGAAGAGCCCACCACCAGAGGTGAGGAAGGCTTCCTGGGGAAGACTCTAGCTGCCCTGCCCTGCTCTGATAAGCCACCCCTATCTGTGCCTGCTGCCCAGGCCAAGTTTGTCTCAGTGGGGGAGACTCACCCATGACTCTATTTTTGTCCAAGTCTCTCAATGTCTCACCTTCTTGAGTTCTGGGTTCTGGAGCGACTGGAGATGCAGTCACCCTCTAGGCCACCATCTTGGATCACCCCGTGGAACGAGCCTGCTGCCAGAGTGGGCAGAGCCGCCTGAAGAGTTCTCTGGCTGCCCTGCCCTGATCCCAGAGGCTGCTTGCAGATTGAAGCTCTCCGTTGGTTCGGGGACTTGTGGCTGGCTCTATGTAGAAAGCCTTTCACTGGGTGGTCTGCTCCGAGAAGCTAGCCTTTGAAAGGCACCTCCCACTGCAGAGGTCCAGGCTACTTGGGGAAGTCTCTGGCTGCCCTATCCTGTCCCTGAAGCTGTTTGTGTGCCGGAGTATGCCGCACTGACTCTGGGTCTTGGAGCTTGTTCTGGTCAGAAAGGCTCTCACTAGGGGGCCTGCTCTGAGAACCTGCAGAAGCTGGGTGTGTGGGTGGGGCCTACTGCCAAGTGCGCAGGGCTGTCTGTGGAAGACTCTAGCTGCCCTTCCCTGCTCTGATAAGCCAGCTCTATCTGGGCCTGCCACCAAGGCCGAGATTTACCCAGTGGGCAGACTCACCCATGGCTCTATTTCAGTCCGAGTCTCTCATGCCTCCCCTTCTTAACCCCTGGGTTCTGGAGTGACTGGGGGTGCAGTCACCCTCTAGGCCGCAATCTTGGATTGCCAACAGTGTTCATATGATGAATCTATTTCAACAGGTTGATATTGATTAATAGGCACAGAAGACTCCATATTGAAGGAACTACCCTGATGGTCAGATATCAATGAATCAACATTGACAAATTAATATCAATTTATCAATATCAATGAAGTAACCAGTTCAGTCAATCTTTATGAATTTCTGCCAATGAGTCAAAACTGATGAATTCCCTCAGTTGAGTCAATATCATCAAATCTCTCATGACAGGTCAATATTGACCAATCTTCCCCATTTGGTCAATATCACTGAATCTACACTGAAAGAGTACATACTGACAAATCTACCCAAGAGGTTTGAATCTACACCAACTAGTAGATATTTGTGAGTTTACACTGATGGGTTGATATTAACAAATGTACCCCTTATGGTTTTTATCTACAAATTTATGCCAATGAGTAGATATCAATGAATCTACACCAATGAGTAGATATCGATAAATCTACACTGTCAAGTCAATATTGATGAATCAAGACTGACTCCATCCATTTATCAGTAACATTGATATTGATGAACCTACTCATTGAGGCTTTATTGACCAATTTAAACCAGAGTTGATCTCAATGAATCTACACCTTCTTGTTGATATTAATGAATCTACATTGATGGGACAAAATTGACAAATCTACACCAATAAGTACACATCAATGAATCTACCACAATGTTCAATACAGCCAAATCTAGACTGTTGAGATGATTTCAATGAATCTAACCAGTGGAGTTGATGTCAATGATTCAAAACCATTTAAGTTGATATTGAGAATCTCTTCCGTTTGGTCAATATGAAAAAATCTATACCAATGAATCAATTTTGACAAATATACACCAAAGAGTTGATATTGTAAAATCTACCCCAGTGGGTAGTCAATAACAAATTTAACCCTATTGGTCGATATGAATGAATCTACATTGACCAATCAAAATTGATACAACAATATTGACAAGTATACCCTGACAAGACAATATTTTTAAACTATATATATATATATATAATTTTTTTAAATATATATATATATATTTTAAATATATATATATTTTTTAAAGACTGAATTTTGATTCATTTTACACAAATGGATACAATTATTGTTTCTATGGTTGTACACAATGTAGACCCACACCAATTTTGTAATCATACATGTACATAGGGTAATAATGTCTGTCTCAGTCCACTATCTCTCTTTCCCCACCCTTCCTACCCCCATTTTCCTCTACACAATTCAAAGTGTCTCTATTCTTCTTATTTCCATGTTCCACTTTTTATGTCTCATCATCCTCTTATCAGGTAAGACAATCAGCCATGGGTTTTGGGAGATTTGCATATTTCACTTAGGCATTATATCCTCCAACTCCATCCATTTATCAGTAAATGCCATAATTTTATTCTTCTTTATGACTGAGTAGTATTCCATTGTGTATATATAACACAGTTTCTTTATCCATTAATCAATTGAAGGGAATCAAATTGGTTATATAATCTAGCTATCATGAACTGAGCAGTTATAAACATTGATGTGCTGTGTCACTGTAGTATGTTGATTTTAAGTCCTTTTGGTTATAAATAAGGAGTGGGATAGCTGGGCCAAATTGTGGGTCTGTTTCAAGTTTTATGAGACAGAAGGCAGCAACTATAGCAGTTTTTGATGTTACAGTATAAATAAAATATTAATATTGAAAGACCACAGGACAGTTTCTATATAAGTTTAAGAGGTCACATTTTCCATATTATATAAATTTAAAGGAATCAGGGAAACTATTCATTTGGATGCAAAATGGTTGATAATGTTAGTATTAAAAGCCACCAGGCATCTACTATAATGGTTATAAATGCTAGTATATAGATATTATGTTAATAGGAAAGGTCACAGTCCATACTAAGGATATTGTGAGAAATATAGTTTATATGGTGTGTCCATCTTCTATGACCTAAGTAGCCTGTATGACATGAGTAACTCCAACAATCTGGGTAGCATGAAAAGCATGATTAGGTGCCTTGGACTACACTAACATTTACCTCACTGACATGAACAGATTCTATGACCTGTGTTGCTTCTGTGACCTGTGTAGCATCTATGACCTGAGAATTCCCTATGACAAGTTAGACGGCATATTGTAAGTAGTATCAATGACCTACATAAATCTATGTCTTTTATATTTCCATGAATTGTGCCATGTCTATGGCCAGACAGCCAATATGATGTACTTCACTTTCAATGCCTGAGTGTTCTAAGAACTTCTGTAGTACCTGTACCTTCAGGAATAATTATGACCTGTGTAACCTCTATGATGTGTATAAACTCTACAAAATGCATAGCCACTGTGTCCTCAGTAGTCTTTAAGAATTAAGGAGTCCCTGTTTCCCCTGAAGTTTGAATGACCTTAGTGTACTTTATAACTTTTAGTGTCTTCAATCTGAGTTTCTCCTATGAACTCCCTATTATCTATGACATTAATATCTTCTATTTTCTGCTTATAATCTATGACTTGTGTAGAGGTTTTGTTCTGAGTAATTTAAATAATCTTAGCATCCCCTATGACCCACATAGCCTCTATGACCTGAATAGCCTCTATGAACTGATCATCCTACAGGAATTGAGTAGCCTATGTGACCTATCTAACACCAAAGACCTGTGTATCTGCAAAGTCCTGCATAGCCTATATGACCTCATAGCATTGTGGCATAATAAATCTCTATGACTTATATAACATTTATGACCTGAGTAGCCTGAATGAACCTGAGCAGCCCTAATACTTAGTAGCCAGTAGAACCTGTGTAGCTTTAGAACTGAATATCTTATGTAAACTGCATAACCATATGGTCTATATTATCTGCATGTCCTTTATAGACTGGATAGCCCTAAGACTTGCAAAACTCTATATTTCAGTAGCCACTAAGACCTACCTAAGCTCTATGACCAAGTAGACACTCTGACCTATCTAGACTCCATGGCCAGTGTAGATTTTATGGACTGGGTATCCTAAATTAATTTAGTAGTCCCTTTGACCTGTGCAAACAATGTGTTCTTTGTGTCTCTATGAATGTTGTTATGGTTTAAATATGAGGGGTCACCCAACATATCATGTATGAGAAAATATAAGAATATTTAGTGATAATTTGATTGTGTTATGAGAGCCTTAACCCAATCTGTATACTAATCCCCATAGGGATTAACTGAATGAAAACTATATACTGGTAAGGTGTGACTGGGAAAGGCAGGTCATTAGGGTGCATGTTTGGTTAGCTGAACTTAGTCTTCACTTCTTGATATGATACATTGAGTCCCTTCTATCCACCACACTATTCTGCCATGATGTTTAGCCTCACTTCAAGAACTGAGGAATGAATCCTGATGTGTGTGAACTGAGACCTCAGAAACCATGAGCCCACAAATAAACTTTTCCACCTCTTATTGTTTGTCACATCTTCTAATTACAGCAGAAAAATAGCTGACTAAAAAACTGTGTAACTTACATGTCTTGAATATCCTCTGTATATCCTTATGGCCTACCCATTTAGTAGTGTAAATGACCTAAAGAATCAATATAAAATTCATAGCCTTGATGACCAGAGTAGCTTCTATGACCTGAGTAGATTCTATTATCAGTTCAGTATTTATGGCCTGAATAGTCTCTATTGCCTGGGTCCCCATTATGACTTGAATAGACTTTATGACAAGAGCAGCCTACACCTCCTATGTAGCCTCCATTACCTTAGTAACCTCTGTGGACTGTGAAGCCTCCATGGCCTGTGCATCCTCTGTCAATTTCATCACCTCTATGGCTGATTACCCATTTTGACCTAAGTATAATCAATGACCTGTTAGTCTCTATGATTTGAGTAGCCCCTATTACCTCTGTAGTGCCTAATGATTGAGTACCTTCCACTGCCCACACACCCTCCAGGACATAAGTGGAACAGGTGAACTGCTTAGCCTTTATGACCTGTGGAATCCCTGACTTAAGCACTCTAAACCTGAGAATAGCCTATGACCTGAAGAGCCTCAATCAGTTTTGTAGGTTCTATGACCTGCATACCCCTTATGACCTCAGAAGCATCTAAACCTATGTAGCCACTGTAATCTCTTTCTGTTTTATATCATGTATAGTTAAAGTAACCTTAGTATCTTCTGTGACCTGCATAGCCTTAATAGCCTGAGTAGCTTATATTAACTTAATGTCTGCTCTGACCTCAGTAACCACTATTATCTTCACATTCTGCATGGCCTGAGTAGCCTTGGTATACTGAATAATCTCTCAACTTTCATTTTGTTTATCACCTGAGAAGTTGTTAAATGCAAGACCTTTATTTCCTGAGTAGTCTAAATGATCTTCCAAGCCTGTATGGCTTTAGTAACCTAAATAATCTTAATAGCCCCTATGATTTGCCTAGACTTTATGACCTGTATATCCTCCATCAACTTAGTAGTGTATGTGATTATGACCTGAGTAACTTCTTTTGTTTGTTTATGCCCTATGACCTGAGAATCATCTATGAATGACCTGCAAATCTCTATGACTTTATTGGCCTATATGACCTTAACCTCTATTAACTGACTAGCCTCTATTAACCATAAAAAATCTGTGTCAAAAAGCCTGTATATCCTCTGTAGCTCTAAAAGATTAGTAGATTATATGATCTCTGTATCATCTTTGGCTTATATATTCTTTTTGACTATGAAGATTTTTATGGCCAGCATATCCTCTATGGTCTGTGTAGCTTCACTTTAATAGAATCACTTCTATTGCCCATGTTCCTTCTGTGACCTGAGTAGACTCTATAAATAGGGCAACCTCTATGACCTGCATAGAATCTATGAAATGAATAAATTCTTTTGTCTGCACAGCCTCTATGACTTGTGTATTTCTTATAACCTGTGCAGCCTATTTGGCATCAGCATTCTCTAGAAAAACTGTATCCACTATGACCTTTGAAGTCTATGGCCTGTATAGCCATGAACTTCATAGACTCTATGAACTATGTAGCCTTTATGGCCTGAGTAGTCTCTGTAGCCTGCAGAGTCTCTATTAACTGCATAATCTCTATGGCCTGATTAGCCTCAAGTACCTATGTAGCCTCTTTGGCTTGAATAACCTTATGTACTAAGCATTCTATATGGCTGTAGTAGCTTTCATAATCTTCATAACCTCTGTGACTTCTTATATCTCTGTGGACAAAATGGTTTATATGCCCTTCAGTAGCCTAATAGTTTGAGTAAATCTTTGGACTGTATAAGCCTTAAGCCAGAGATGGTTCTGTAAACTGTGTAGCCACTGTAACCTGCCTCTCTTCTATCAACTAAGTAGAATCTATAACCTCTATATGTTTTGTGAATAGTCGCTTTTAACCATCATACACTCAATTACTGTGTATCATGATTGCCCGAGAAACATAAATGTAGGATAATGGCCTTAGTAGCATGCATGACCTTTTATCCATATGATTTTTGTAGCCCCTCTGACCTTCATGGCCTCTATGTTTTTGTAGCCTCTATGGACCAGGTATCCTCTTGACCTGAGTGGCTTTTATGGTTGGCACAACCTTTATGACTAAGTAGCCTTTTGACCAGTAACCCTCTATGATCCCCTGCAACCTTTGTGACCTAAAAAAGGCTCTAGGTACTGAGTAGGCTTTATGACCTACATGCCCTCTATGACTGAGTAGCCTCTGTGACCTGCATAGTCTCTTTGACCTAAGTATCCTTCATGACCTATGAAACCTCTATGACCTGATTAGCCCCTAAGACCTGTGTAGTACATATGACTTAAATAATCTCTATTGTCTGCTTACACTCTATACCTGAGTAGCATCTTGGAACTGAGTAGTCTCTCTCAGTAACACAATCTTTGTGACCTGTGTAGCCTCTATGGCCTGAACCTTTTTGTGACCTGGATTTCCTTAATTACAAGTGTCTTCTCTATGGTCTTAGTAACTTCTATGCCCTATCTGTGACTTATGTATTCTCCATGACATTTATATTATTTATAAATTTTGTAGCCTACATGTCCTGAATAATTCCTAAAACTTGTGTACAATTACCACCTAAAAAACCTCCATTTTTTTACTTAAACCTCTAAGCTGATTATACAGTTTGAACTGAGTCAATCTGCAGCCAATATAACCTCTATTACTTAGAATTCCCTAACATCTGCATAAACTCTATGGCCATTGTAGCATATAAACCTGTGTAGTACTCAGGACATGTGTATGACTCATGACATGCATAGCCTGTGTGGTGTACAGAGCCACAAAAACCTGTGTTGCCTTTATGGTCTGATTAGCATAAATGACCTGTACAGTTTCTATAATCTCAGGAACCACTGTGGCCCATGGTGCCCCTATGATCTGCACAAGCCTTTATTACCTGTGAAGCCTCTGTGTCCTGAGTGGCACCTAAGATTTATTTAGCTTATATAGCCTGAATAACCTAAATGACCCCTATGACCTGCAAAGCCTCTAAGTTTTCAATAGTGTCTAACACTGGATTAACCTGTATGACCTTCATTTTCTCTATGACCTGAGTACATTCTATGATGTTTGCATTATTTATTCCCTGAATAGTCTCTATTTCTTTGTAATTCTATAACTTTCATAGGTTCTTTGGACTAAAGAGTGTAAATGAGCTTAGTAACTGATATGATTTGTGTATTCTTTGTGTCCTGAGTTACCTCTATGACATGATATCCTTTATGAAGTGAATATTCTCTATGGCCATCATCATCACTGTGGCATGTGTAGTCTATATGAACTGAGTGGCCTCTGTGAACCGTATCACCCTCTATGACCTGGGTATCATTTACAGCATGCATAGCTCTATTGCTTACATGTCTTTATATCCTGAGTAGCCTAGTAGACCTGAATAGCCTCTATGGACTTAGTGGTCTAAATGACCTTAGTATACCCTATAATATGTATATGCACTATGAACTGCATAACCTCTGTAATTTTTCACAGGGTCTCTGGCCTGCATATACTCTCTGACTTGTACACTTCTGTGGCCTGAATATCCAAAATGATTGCAAGGCTCATATGCCCTGTGCTGTTTCTGTAGCCAGAATAGTTTCTATGACTGCATAGCCTTAGTGACCTGTGTATATTCCAAGGTCTAAACCATATTATTAACCCCATAACCTTATGAACTGAGAAACATAAATGACCTCAGTAGGCACTATGAACTTTGTAGCCTTTATGGATCATTTATCCTCTGACCTCCATAGGACTTATATGGACAGTAACTTCCCTGGTCTGAGTAGTTTCTAGGTCCTGTTAACATCTGTGAATTGCATACCTCTTTGACCTGCACAGACTCTATGATCTCTGTAGACTTTATGACTTAGCTTAATCTCTGAACTAAGTAATTTCTTTAACCCTCATGACCTCTGATTTATGCAGCTACTATGGTCGGTTTAGCCTCTATCACCAATGTAACCACAAGAACACTCAGAGCCTCTATAATCTGTGAAGGCCCCTGCACCTGCATTGCCTCTAAGACCTGAATTGTCATTATAATCTCAGAAGTTATATAACCAGCAAATTTTCTATGATCTGTATAATATTATCTGTAATATGTATGTTTTTCATGGCCTACCATAGATGGCCTGTCCTGCATATCCTCTCTGTTCTAATTAGCCTAAATGAACTGAGTAACCCATATGACCTATGTAGTATTAATAGACTGAATGGCCTCTATTGGTTAAGAAGTACTTATGAATTGTGTAACTCTAGGACCTGAGCAGCCTCAAAAAATTGAGAAGGTTTTTATGACCTGCATAATCTCTACAGTATGAGTAACTGTCAGGGGCAGGCTCTGAGGGCCCCAGAGCCGCACCCTGGCCTGATCTCTAAGATGGCACCTGGCAGCTTGCCAGACATAGCTGCACTCATAAACAAGTTTTAGGAAATAATTCTGGTTGGCTGTGGTACATGAGACGATCCTGGTATCTGCCTGGAGACTGTTCCTTGATAGGCTGACTTTCCTGGTAGTCTACTCTCTGATAGGCTTATGTTCTCGATATAAGTCTGAGACTGGCGGAATAAACTCCTTTTGGTTCCTGTGATCAAGAAGAGTGTACGCGTTGTGATTGTCCCTGCGGGCGGTGGGCGATCATAAGTGATGCCGAAACCCAGGAACTTGCGTTACAAAGAAGGAACTGATCAGGTAAATACAGCGTAAGTAAAGTATAGTCTCGCCAGGTTAAAGTTTACGGATAGCGATGAAGTTAAAGTTTGCGGAATAAGTGACAGAGTTAAAGTTCTCGGATAGCAACAGAGATTGAGTGTTTGTAAGTGCTTTAGCTTTCATTTTGCTAGTTAAAGTGCTTTCCATTCTGTTTGTTTATCAAGCCATGCCCTTGGTCTTATGAACAGGCTAATAAATGGTGTAAAGACGCCATTCTTCCCTGGAAAAATAAGGATTTAAGTACATATATCAAAGTGTGTGGAGATATCAATGAGATTGTGATTCAAGGAGAAGTTATGGCAGCAGCCATTACACAAGAATTACAAGGTCCTATAAAAGAGGAGGGCCTCCAGGAACTTGTTTTTTATGTAAACAACCTGGACATTTCAAAAGGGACTATCCACAATTAAGGGACCCTAATCAACCCCCTAGAAGAACCAAACCTCAGCTTTGTCCTAGATGTAGAAAAGGTAATCATTGGGCATCTGAATGTAGATCTATGATAGATATAGATGGAGCTCCTCTGCCCACTCATTGGACAGACAAAAACCGGGAGTTGGGGCCCAGCTCCCCAGGG
Organism: Sciurus carolinensis; assembly: GCF_902686445.1. Taxonomy (NCBI): domain Eukaryota; kingdom Metazoa; phylum Chordata; class Mammalia; order Rodentia; family Sciuridae; genus Sciurus; species Sciurus carolinensis. The sequence goes on from NW_025920181.1 coordinate 680,782, forward strand.
CCCCTCAAAAGTGTACGGGGTGAATCACCAGGTACACAGGACTCACCTACCGTTGACAAGCCAAGGAGAGTCACCACAGGGAGCACAGGATTGGACTTCCGTGCCATAACCAGAGTGGTACTAACTCCAGAAGTGGGAGTCCAACCTCTCCCTACAGACCTAAAAGGTCTCTTAGCTCCTGATACTGTTGGAATTTTATTAGGTAGCATCTCTAGTGCACTCAGGGGACTTATACTTATCCCTGGAGTTATTGACTCTGATTTTACAGGAGAAATTAAGGTTCTTGCACATTCTCCTCAAGGAATTATCTCCATATCACCTGGGGACCACATAGCTCAGCTTTTGATTATTCCCAGCCTTCATAATAATTTTCCATCAACCACAGCAACCAGGGGAACTGCAGGTTTGGGATCTTCTGGAGTTGATTTTGCCTGTCTTACCATGGACTTAAAAAATAGGCCAATGCTTAAAATAAAGATTAAAAATAGAGAATTTCGAGACTCCTGGATACAGAAGCTGTTACTAGCATTATTACCCTAAAAGATGACCAAAATAATGGCCTCTACAAGTAGCAGAACAAACCCTGAGGGGATTGGGTGTAGCTACTAGCCCACAAAGGAGTAGTCTGTGTTGACATGGAAAAATGATGAGGACCAACAGGGAACATTTCAACCTTATGTCTTAGACCATTTACCTGTTAATTTATGGGGCAGAGATATTCTCATACAAATGAATTTAGTACTCACTACAGAAGGCCATTATAGCCAAAAGGCTCAAATCTAATGGTAAAACAAGGTCATAAGTGGGACAAGGGGTTTGGTCGCTATGGCCAGAGAAATACCCAGCAATTATTGTTAAGGGCAATCAAGGTAGTCAAGGCTTGGGTTTTACCTAGGGGCCACTGAACAAAAGTATGTAAAAATAACTTAGAAATCCAATGCACCAGTGTGGTTCTCTCAGTGGCCCCTGACATTAGAAAAACTTAAAGCGGCCCAAGAACTGGTACAACAACAATTAGAAGCAAATCATATTAGACCTTCAACTTCTCCTTGGAATACCCCTATTTTTGTCATAAAAAAGAAATCAGGAAAATGGGGGCTCCTTCATGACTTAAGAGCTATTAATGCTACTATGCAATCTATGGGGCCAACTCAGTTAGGGCTTCCAGTCCTTACTGCTTTACAAAAAGATTGGCCTACAATAATTATAGACATAATAGACTGTTTTTTCTCTATTCCATTACATCCTCGTGATTGTGAGAGATTCGCTTTCACTTTCCCATCTCTAAATCACTAACAACCTGACCAACAATATTAATGGGTTGTTTTGCCACAAGGTATGGCCAATAGGCCCACTATGGGTCAAATTTATGTTGATCAGGCATTAAAGCCAATTCAACAAAAATACTCCAAACTTATTATCTATCATTCTATGGATGATGTATTATTATGCCACTCTGAGGAAGATATTTTAAAGGATATTTACTCTGAATTAATAGAACAACTCAAATTATGGGGACTCATTATAGCCCCTGAAAAGGTTCAAGTTGGTACTACACAAGAATTCTTAGGAGCCCAGTTAAACAGGGCTGTAGTAAAGCCACTAAAATCTGTCATCAGGTTAGATCATCTAAAAACATTAAATGATTTTCAAAAGCTACTAGGATATAAATTGGATTTGTCCATATTTGAGGCTTTCCAAAGGAGAACTACTTCCTCTTTTTAATATCTTACAAGGGGATTCCCATACCACATCTCCCAGAGAGCTCACTTCTGAAGTGTGTCTTGTTTTGAATATTATACAAAAAAGATTAGATTAGGCCCAGGTAGATCATATTGATCTCTCTCAGCCATTACAATTCATTGTTATTCCTAACAAGAAACTACCCACTGGAGTCTTTTGGCAAGAGGGTCCCTTGTTTTGGATCCATCTAGCCTGTTCACCCAATAAAACTCCCTTACCCTACCCTGAAGCAGTAGCTCAAGTAATCTTAAAGGCACTTAAATCATCTATCACAGTGTTTGGAATTCATCCAGCTACTATCATTATTCCCTATGATAAGCATCAATTTTCTTGGTATGTAATTTCATGGATTCTTGGACTGTTGTTAGATGCTCCACTCAAGCTAACTTTGATATTCACTATCCTAAATATCCTTATGTACAATTTTGTAGTAATAATTCTGTAATATTCCCAAGAGTTACCAGACAACAATCTATTCCTAAGGTTCCTGTGATTTTCACTGATGGATCCAAAACAGGGACTGGAGCTATTTGTTATCAAGATAAGTCCAAACTTTCCTTTTCCCTAACTCTTCTGCTCAACAAACAGAATTCTTAACAGTTCTTGAAGTTTTAAAATGTTCCCTAATATTCCATTCAGTGTTTACTCAGATAGTTTATATGTAGTTCAAGCTCTCAGTAACTTAGAATGTGCAGGGTTTATTGCCTCAAACTCTACTATTTTTCATCCCTTATGGACTTTACAACAAATGATTTGGGATCATTATAATCCTTTCTTTATTGGACACATCAGAGTTCATACCAATTTACCTGGACCTTTAGCTCTAGGGAATAATGTAGCAGACATAGCAACTAAGGATCCCCACATTTTTTCTGCGTTTGAGGCAGCAAAAAACTATCATCAAAAATTCCATGTTAATTCTACAACATTAAAACTGAAGTTTCCCATTACTAAAGAAACTGCACGTGCTATTGTTAAATCTTGTGGCCAGTGTACAGTCCTCCGTCATCCACCTTCTATAGGAGTTAATCCTAAAGGACTGTTACCTAATCATCTATGGCAAATGGATGTTACTAACATTCCTGAATTTGGTAACCTTAAATATGTACATGTATCTGTAGACACATGTTCAGGTATCATCTTTGTGTCGCTACACAGCAGAGAAAAAGTCAAAGATGTCATTTCCCATTGTCTCCAGGCTTTCACAGCCTGGGGACTTCCTAAACAACTTAAAACGCACAATGACCCTGCTTATACTTCAACCTCCTTTAACCAATTTCTCACTAAATTTGAAATAACTCTAACCACAGGTATACCTTAAAACCCACAAGGACAAGGTATTGTTGAACGTGCACATCTCACCCTCATAAATACTCTTTATAAACATAAAGGGGAAATAGGGGAGACCTTCAGGTCCCCAAAAGATAAACTTTCTTTTTGCCTCTTTATTTTAAATTTTTTAACTCTGGATAATGAGGGTCACTCTGCCACTGAGAGACATGGCAATCATAAACAACATGATAGAGTGACGGTAAAATGGAAGGATGTTCTTACTGGACAATGGAACGGCCCGGACCCGGTGCTTTACTGGAGCCGCGGCTGGGTTTGTTTGTTTCCACAGGATAAAACATCACCTGTCTGGGTTCCTGAATGACTGACTCAACCAGTGGCAATCCTACCAACAAGTAATTCGGATCAACAAAATGAAGATGCCAAAGACATTCCTGATGATCATGCTATTGACAGTCTTTCACCCCTTAGCCACGCTTTCTTTACACCCGGGTGAAAATGGTTCTACATTTCAAGAATACATAAAAAAATTAACAAGAGATGCTGTTTTACTTTCAGGATGGGTACCTCGCAGACATAATGCTACAGGAACTACTTTCAAAACCCCTAGAATCTTTCCTCCTTGTAATCCTAAACACAGTATACCTCCTATATGGACAGGTTGTCAACATTCAGGACCAGTGACTCCTGTACAAAATGGATTTTTTTTTTCACTCCCAATTTCACTTCTTTCACTGCTAATGATAACTTTACTAATAATAATATTAAGTTAGGCATGAAACACGTCAACCCTTTTGACAGTTGGCTACTCTTCACTTCGACTTCAGGATATATTAACTTACAACCTTTTTTTTTTTGCTCTCTTAGGAGGAGCATTTAGGCTATATACTTGGAATTACTCTGTATGGAAGAACAGCTCTGGCTGCTCTGGTGCTGCATCAAGTGCCCACTGTACCAGAAATATTACGTTTCCACTTACGTCAGTTTTTGTGTTTACCCCTTTTATGTTTCTGCAAACTAATGAAACAACTGCTTCTCTCAATTTTAATTCAGATTTGTGCTATCTCTTTCAATGTTGGAATGCTTCTAGGTTCCTGCTGGCAGTCTTAATGCATGTTCCTACCTTCCTACCAGTTCCAGTCTCTGTTACAGATGTGGAATTGCCAGTGTTACTATCAAGAAACAGGAGATATTTTGGCATCACAGCGGCTGTGATCGCCATGGTAGCAGTCTCTGCAGTAGCAGCCGCAACCGCAGCAGCAGCACTGATTATGATCATACAGACAGAAACAACAGTCAATCACTTGACCAAAAATACAGCTGCAGTCTTACAGACTCAAGAGACCCTAAACCAACATCTAAGAGCAGGCATACTCCTTGTAAATCAAGAAGTAGACTTACTACAAGAACAAGTGGATATCTTGCAAGAACTTTCGGGACTGGGATGTGTTTATCCTTTAAGAGCAGTGTGTGTCACCCCTATTGCTTATAATAACCTTAGCTCTGTGGCTATGTTATCTAAAAATCTCTCTGTCTACCTTACAGGCAATCGGTCATCTACGTTGATAATTTAACCAGTCAGCTACGAGCTGAAATGCTCAGAGTCAATGTCACCAGGGTTCAAGTTGCATCAGTATCCGAGATGTTCTCTTTGTTATCTAAAGCCCTGGGATTGACAAAACAGTGGGCTGGAACAATAGCTGTTCTGATTATTATCTACTTAGGGATAGCCTATGTTATACATAGTCAAATCAGAGCTCGCCAAGATGCCCGACATCATTGACGGGCTATAGTACAGGCTTGACAGCCATTGCGACAGGCACATCCCCCCAAGTATGGCTAAGCATGCTGGACCAGTAGTCAAAGATGGGTAAGATCCATGGAAATGCATACCAAACTAAGACAGGGTTCTGACGCCTGGAGGTCAGAATTCCAATGATGGGTAAGAATGTAATTTGCCATGTACAACCTAAGACAGACATGGTCCCAAGTCATGTTTTCTTTATTTAAAGAATAAGGGGGAGATGTCAGGGGTGGGCTCTGAGGGCCCCAGAGCCGCACCCTGGCCTGATCTCTAAGATGGCACCTGGCAGCTTGCCAGACATAGCTGCACTCATAAACAAGTTTAGGAAGTAACTCTGGTTGGCTGTTGTACATGAGGCGATCCTGGTATCTGCCTGGAGACTGTTCCTTGATAGGCTGACTTTCCTGGTAGTCTACTGTCTGATAGGCTTATGTTCTCAATATAAGTCTGAGACTTGCGGAATAAACTCCTTTTGGTTCCTGTGATCAAGAAGAGTGTACGCGTTGTGATTGTCCCTGCGGGCGGTGGGCGATCATAAGTAACCTCTATGACCCTATATCATTTATAATCCATGAAGCATCTATTACCTATGTAATCCTGACAGCCTTTATGACCTCCACAGGCTTATGCCCTATGTAGATATTTAATTAGTAGCCCTTAAGGACTTGGTAGGCTCTATGATTGAACAGTCATTGTGACCTGGGTATTCTCTATGATCTGCATAACTCCTATTACTTAAGTAATATGTATGACTTGCATATTTATGTGTTCTGAAGGCAGTGGTCCTCATCTTGATGACCTGAATAGCTTTTACTAACTGACTAACCTCTATGTCCAATGTAGTTTCTAAAACCTGAGTATCCTCTATGACCATCATAACTTTTAGGATCTGTACAGCCCCTAAGAACTGTGTGAGTTTTATGACCCGAACAGCATAATAAAATTTCAGAAAGGAAAGAGCATTATCTCTATGGTGTGTGCAGGGCTTGGTCCCAGGATATGAGTTGGATATTAATTAAACAAGCTCACAGCACTTCTCCCAGGCAGGGATTTCATGCATCCATCTTCTTGACTAACATTATAGTATTGAAATTACCCTTCCTGGAAAGAATTACAAGTATATGAATTGGTCACACCTTGGTAGCGAGGAAGCACAGCAAGGGTATTCATCTGTAATAACACTAGGAGAAGCTAGAAAAATATAGGAAAGTTATCACTAAAGAAGTAGGAGATCACCAGGATTAGAGTTTCAGACTTAAACTTCCAGGTGTAATTTCAGGCAGGAAGGAGGAAAAATAATCTGATGAATAAGAACTGCTTTTCTCAGGGAATTGACATGATCTTGTTCCAGAGAGAAATTATTACGTATATTATCCAGGCCTGTGTCCCACGTTCCCACAATTCTGAGGGCTATCCTCTACCACATTTAAAGCACTGCAAATTCCTAAGGTTAGACAAATGACTGGGTAGATTTGTCCCACCTGAGGAACTGATCGCACTCATGGAATTGCCTCTCTGGAACACTGGTAGTAGGGAAGCTAAAGATTTAAACAGATTTAGGGGACAACCAGGATGGAAAAATGCAAAATACAGGTAGCTTAACATTCATCAACTTAGTTTTTAACAGGTACAACTTTAGGACAAGGGGCTTACACTTTCTTGTTCAGGCTAAGTGGTGGATTGGTTCTGACTGGGATGTCATGTAATGAATGAAGATTAAGTGAATTAGGCTGAAATAAAATGTTTTAGCACATAATAAAGGAGACTAATGAAATTAAAATGCCAGTGGTAGATATCCTGAGACCATTACTTTTCAAACAAGGGAGCACGTAATTTCCAGAAGGTGGAGAAAAGTTTATCATTGGGAGCAAGTTCCTTGGCACCAAGTTGGAGTCAGTATTTTAGGTTCACAGGCAGAGTATTACATCCATTGTTGAATATTGTAATGACAAATTTGGAGGTTTTTGGGGTCTCCTTAGTGACCTGTTTGACCTCTGTTGCCTAAGTATCCTCTATGACCTCAGAAGCATCTATGACGTGAAAGAAATAAATTAAATGTATACAAATAAGTAAAAAAGAACTCAAACTATCACTATTTGCCAATGATATGGTTCTACATTTGGAAGATCCAAAAACTTTCACCAAAAATCTTCTGGATATAAAAAATGAATTCACAAAATAGCAGGATATAAAAATCAACACCCATAATTCAAATGCATTCCTATACATCAGTAATGAATCCACTGAAAGAGAAATAGCACTACACTGTTTATAATCATCTCAAAAAATAAAATACTTGGGAATCAATCTGACAAAAGTGCTGAAAAATCTCTACAATGAAAACTACAGAACACCAAAAATAAATAAATTGAAGATCTTAGAAGATGGAAAGACCTCAAATTCTCCTAGATAGGCAGAATTTATTTGATCTTTTCATGTTAATCCCATAATTTTTGAAAGTTCTGTTCATGGATTTTTGCCATCTTCTCTGTGTTGTCAAATTTATTTTCAGCATTAAATATTTTGTCTTCATTGTCTAAAGTTCTGTCTTCCAAATGGTCTAGACTGTGGGTGATATTTTCCACTGAATTTATAATTGACTGATTTATAATTGATTGATTCCTTCATTTTGAGGATTTCTGCTTGCTTTTTCCACAATCTCTAACTCTTTATTGATTTTTCACTTCCTGTATTTCTCTTTGATTTAACTCTGTATACAATCCTTTGCTTTGCAGATCAAATTGACATGGACATTCTAAATTTCTTGGATATTTATTCTGTTGTGTTGTCAGTGGCTTCTCTTATTGGGGAATCTTGATTTATTTGTGGTGTTTTGTTCCCTTATTTTTTTTATGCTGTAACCCCAGTTGCAGTCAAACCTATAGGCACCCTGGCACTTAATCTCCAGGTCTTGGCTCATGTCCCCAGACAGGGGCAGTGTGCTCCTAAATGGCAGTGGCAGCAAACCTTTGGCACTTCACACAAACCTAGGCTGTGGTCAGTGTCTCAAAATGGGTGTGGCCATGTGCAACCAAACCTGGAATGTCCCTGGTAACAGATTTCTGAACAGTGGTGGAAGTGGTAGTAGCAGAAATTGGTGGCAGCAACCAGGGGATCAGCAGCAGCTGCAGACATCACTGGTGTTGGCAACAGGTGGGAGAACTATGGCAACAGTGGCAGCAGCAGTGACTGGCTGCAGCTACAGCAGCAACCAGAGAGGAGAACTCCAGATGACTTCCTGGGAGTAGCAGTGGCTTTGGTGAGAGCAGTGTCAGTGATAGCAGGAGCAGCAGTAGCAGCAGTAGCAGTATAGATGGCAAACAGACATCTGAGGCAGTGATGAGAGCAGCAGTGACCTCTGGGCCATGTCGACTGTGACAGTGTCAACATCAGCAGCAACACCAGGAGAAAAGACCTCCAGGCACCCATGGCAGTGAAATCAGGGGCAGATGTGCCCCAAGAGAAAGCTTCAGGGAAATGGCAGCAATGCTCAGGAAAAAAAGTGCCTGAGCACTATTGCTCTTCAGTCTGATTGGAGGAGTTGGGGGTTATAATCTATGCAATTGCTGAATTTTAAAATTGGATCAGCCAAAGGGAAAGGCTATAATTAAAATGCCTACAAATGTAGCCAATTAAGGCTATATTCTGAAAGAGGTTCACCAGACATTGTATTTCTCACAGTAGCACCTATGACATGCATAAATTCTGTTACCCTTATGGCCTGTATGATGTGCATCTATTCTATGGTCTATCCTTTGTACCCTGCATAAACTCTGGATAGCTTTAAAAAATCTTAGCATCTTGAATTTATGTAACCTCTATGATCTTCATACCCACAGTATCCTGAGTAGCAGAAATGACCATATTATCCCTGATGAACTTTGTACTGTGTATAAATTGAGTAGATTATATAAACATATTAGCCCCTATTGCTTGTGTAACCTCTGTGGACTGATTATACTGTATGACATACATGATCTTTATTACTTGCATAGTATCTATGAATTGAGTAACTCAAATTTCCTGAATATCTGCTATGACATCCATACCCAGTATGGAATACTTAACCTCTGTGTCTTTCATAGTATCTATTGCCTGTGCACTCTCTATGTCCTGATTTAATGAAGTGATCCAATTAGCCTTCATTACATGTATGTATTCTATGACATTTAAAGCCTCCATGACCTCTGGAATGTCTGTGTCCTGAGTTGTCTCTGTGACCCATGTAGCCTCTATGTTCATTGTAGTCCATATATCCTCCATAATCTTTTTCACTGAAGAGCCTCTATGCCCCAGATAGCCTCTGTGACACAAGTGCAGTCTATGACCAACTCAGCCTTTATTACCTGAAAATCCTTTCTGGCCTTCATTCTGAAATGACTGTAGTAGCCTCCAAGACCTTTATAAAGTGAGTAGTCACTATGACCATTTTAAGTAGCCAGTATGACCTCAGTAAACTATGATTGCATACCCTCTATAGCCAGTGAAGCTTGTCACTGAAAGTTTGGTTCTTGCTCCCAGTGCCTAGTCAATAAAAATAGTTAAGTTTTGAAAGAAGAAAAAATAAGGTTTATTGCTTTACATGCAATGGAGTAACAGAGAACTCCTGTCCCAAATGCTGGGATTCTGCCTATCAGGGAGAACAGAGAGTTTTTAAAGGAGCTATTCATTTAAAGGCTAAAATTCAGGTCTTTCCTCTAGGTTACTGTGTTTCACTTACTAGTTTGGCAGTAAGCCATTCTTTGAATCTTCTTGTACCATCCCTGAAATTTGAATTACTTGGCTCCTCTGTTGGGTATGTGCTCAAATAGAGATAACTTGGCCTCAAACAAGGAAAAGATGATCTTGTTCTTCCACTCAGGTTAGGAAGGGGAAGAGTGTGAAAAGGTAAAGAAAAACATGTCCATTTAAAAATAAGCCTCAGTGGCAATACAGTAAGGTTATATTAAAATCATTAGTTGGACCACTGTTACTTAATGATCTAAGCAGCCCAAATGACTTGACAAGTCCATGTGACTGGTGTGACTTGAGTAATCACTATGGCTTGAGTAGAATAAATGACCCAAAATATGCTTTTCTATATTTTCAATTAAAAGTTTTCCTATATTGTTTTTCATATGTAATTCTTCAGTAAATTTTGAATTGATTGTTGCATATGTTGTAGAGAGGTAACTATTTTTATATGGATTTGTATTTTTATATGGATTATCATTTCTGTGTGGTTTTGTTTGCTGCTAAGGTGAGTCAACAAGGTCTTCACTCTAACTCATGGTTTAATGTGAAAGACAACCAAAAATGACCCACCTGTTTTTCCTGCCCCTTCCCCCATGTAAGGCAATGAACACCTTTATTTCCAGGATAGTTGGGTGATAATGATAGGACACAGGAGATTGAACCTTCTCTTATTGGGGCATTTCATTTACACTAACTTCATAAGGTTTTCATACCATTCTCTCTTTGCTAACATAGGAGAAATATTTGACAGGATGCACTCTGTTCTCTGAGATTTTATTAGAACTCATTTGTGAAGCATTTACATATACTGAGGAGTGGGGTGTGTTGGGAATGTGGTGGAGGGCAGTTGTGAATGCCAGTCCAATTTCCTTATTGTTTTTGGCTTATTTATTATTCCAAAAATATTTTGTCCATTTTCATAATATTCAATGTATATTGGTTACTCTCTACTATTCATGCTTATTTTTCTGTAAAATGATCAATTTCATCAAAATTTTTGTTTGTTAGCATAATGTTATTTGTTGCATCAAAATTAAAAATAAAAATCTCAACTGTATTTGTGGTTTTCTATTCCTCTATTTTCTGTTAATTTCATACCTTTTCTGTCCCCATTTAAAAGTCAATGTAGCAGGGCTGGGGATATAGCTCAGTTGGTAGAGTGCTTGCCTTGCAAGCATGAGGCCCTGGTTCAATACCCAGCACATAGACACAAGAAAAAGTCAATGTAGCTATTGGCCTGTTAATAGATTTTGATTAAAATGACTCCTTTTAAAAAATTCTTTCTCCTTCATCTTGCTTTTTAATTATGACTTCATATTTTCACTAATGGTAGTTTTGTGTTTTTTCTTTACATTTTTTGCCATGTTGTGATGGTGCCCAGGACATCACACATGCTAGATAAGTGCATTATCACTGAGAAACATCCCCAACCCTAGTATATTATATGTGTCAGTATATTTCATAATTTTTGTGCTCTTATTGCTCTCTTTTCATGCCTTTTTTTCTGGGTTCACTTTCTTTTGAAAGTGAGCATATACCAGTAATAACCTGTTTTTGTTGTTTATCTGAAAGCATTTGTTACTCTGTTTTGTCTTTACTGCTGAGGAGCACAGTAAGGTGGGAATAGAATCCCAGAAAAGTTGCTTTTCCCTCCTTCTTTGGGAGAGCATCTCTTTATGTTCCCCAGGTTGACCTTGAACTCCTGGGTTCAAGTAATCATCCTATCTCAACTTCCCAAGTAGTTGGGGATTTCAGGCACCAGGTATAAGAAAGGCAATTTAAGAAACATGTCTTTTTTGTGCCTCTCATATTTAATAATTAAACCTATTGTGTGGTTATTTGAAAAAATTTTCATCCTCCTCCAGAATAACTTTTTCTTTTTTTGTTCTCTGTTGTATCCTCAGACCTAGAACAATGCCAGATTCACAGTTTCTAATTCATTATTATCATACAAAATTATTATCAATTGTTCAGTGAACTTAGGATTGTTTTGGTATATCTTTGCTTCATTTTCATCTTCTGCCATTTCCTCTATTACCTAATTCAGTAAACTGTATTCTTCTGCATATTTAATTCTGAAATTTAACCAAAAATTCAATTCTCATTTGCTGGTTGTTTCCAAAACACAAAAATCAATGTCTTTGTGAACATTGTCATTCATAATAGACTTGCCATATCAATACTGACAAACAACAGGGGAAGACTATGAAGAAACAGCTGTGTACACAAGTCACCTTATAAGAGAAATCACCACGCAGACAGCTCAAGCCACTGGCCTGACATGCAGTCTTGCAAGTCCAATTCTATCAAACATTTAGCTCTTTCCCTAAGATTAGATTTAGTTATTTTAGATTTAATAATTAATGGCTCATAATTGTAGCCATTCAACAATCAGATCTCACTATGTCTCAAATAACTCCTAAAGTGCCAATTTTTTAAATAAAACATTTAAACTGTGCATTTTTACAATTAAACCCCAAATATTCCTTTGCTCCTTGGGTATACCAGAAGCCACCCTGGCCTGGAATTAGTTGTTATAGGTTGAAATCATATTTTTTGTTATTTTCCAAATTAAACCTTCTTATTTTTTGTTATTTCCCAAGTTAAACCTTCTTGCATAAAGATTTATTTCTATCCCCAACACCTTTGCCATCTTTAAAGATAGCATCCTAATAAAATTAAGTATGCTTTTCTACCTGGCTAACCACTTCACCAAAAGCTAGTGACCATAATTGGTAGCTTGGAAGATAAGGAAAACCACCACAGTTAATGGTAAATGCTGACATTTTGTATTGGTTTTATTTGAAATACATGTATTATGTAGAGACTTAGCAGTTTGCAGTAGAAAGAAAATTTGTATGGATGCTTGTTATGGCGATTTGTTATGGCAATTGCTTGTGCCAGTTGTTGTTAAAAAACACTTCTGTATTCACTGGATGGCCATGCTTTTGTCTTTGTGATTCGGAAACAATTTTTAAAAATCATAGTGATAAACTCAGAAAAAGTACATTTTATTAGAAAAATGAGTTCTGAGATTCTATTGTTTATGAAATTTATATTGAAAATATAATCCCACAAAAGGTTGATGCAATTTTGCCATCCATATTGGTGAAACAATTGAGCACAAGAAATCTAAGCATTCAAGTCTGTTTGAGAAGGATCAGTATAAAACATGAGACATGTGCAAATACATGGTTTAGCAAGTATAACTGTAGTAATAGGTTTAAAGATGTTTGAACTCAATGCAAGATAACTTTTCAAAATGTATTTTGCTCTATTTTCATCTTTAAGTATTTTATGCACTAATAAAGGTGAACTAATAAGTGATATATGTCAAATACATAAGTAAATAAAAGGAAGATCAATAGAGTAGAGGAAGGAGAATAGAGGGAGTGGGAGACATAGAGAGGGAGAGAGAGATGGAAAGCTGAAGGGCACTCTCTACCAAAATGGAGTAAATAAAATTCCATGCTTATTTGATTTTGTCCAAATGAACCCACTTACTATGTATTACTGTAATTCTGTAAGTAAAAACGAAAGCAAAAGCGATATATGGCAGTTTTATTAGAACTCCACAGATAATAAAACAATTCCATTTCATATCAATGCCATCACATACTTCAAATAAAAAGTCAATTAATTCCTGGAAAAGGTTGTTTTTCATTAAATTTATGAAATCAAAACAGTCACTAGAAATTCATTTAGTCAAAATTTAATCTGAAATCACTGTGAATGCTGTTAATTATCATATTCTATCAACTGAAACAGAAGCTGCAACTATCAATGTCTATACACACACAGATGAACCCACACAGAGAGACACCCAACATAGACTGAATAAAATAGAACTACAAAATTTTAGTTCTGTAGCTCTTGGGAAAAAAAACAACAAAAATTTCTGCATGATATTACCTTTTGCTCTTCCGAGCCATTATCAGTAGTGTTTAAAAAGGTCTACCATTTGAAGAACTATTTTATAAATCCACCTAAAGATCTCAGTGTGGCATTTAACATTTTGAAAACAACATCCTATATTTTAGTTGAAATTTACTCAAAGTCAGAAATTTTAATCAAATAATCAGTTAATTTACAGCTAAAATATAATCCTTTAAGCTTTTAGTCCATTGAGATAACTCAGAACAAGATTGAAATATGAAAAAAAAAACCTAGTGGGATGACTTTTTCTTGCATAAATATTCATGAAAAAAGACACTGGAAGGGAGGGGCAGAAAGACAGTACCTGCAAACATTTAGGTTTTGAAATATTCTCCTATTCTCCAAGAGCAGACTCAGATGGCACCGACTGCAGCTTCCGCCTCAGGTCCCTAGGGGACGCAGTCAGCCCAGAAGTCACTGGATCCCCAGCGAAATTGCAGGCCAGTGGGCGGGACGAGTTGGAAAAAAAAAAGAGCGCAAGGGGGCGGCTCAGGCAGAGTCGCCTCTCTCCACCAATCCGCTGGAGGACTGTGGGTGCAGCAGCGGCCCCAGTGGCAGGTGCTGCTGTCTGTGCTTGGACCAAGTCGGCATCGGTGTCTCCTTGAAGCGCCTGCGTGGGTTGCACGCTCTTTGTTATCGGTGAGAGCGGCCAGAAGTCAGGGCAGAGCAGTTGTCCCTGACAGTCTCCCCCGGACCCTCAAGTGCTCCAGACGCCCTCTTCAGTTCCACTGCTCCGCTGCGGAGATCATTCCCGCCCGAGGGGCAGCTACTGTGGCCTACCAACCCAGGCGCTTGGATTGCTTGGCTCTTTGTTCGGCTGCAGCATGGTGTCCCCTGAACTGGCGGGTCCAGAGAGACCCTGGTGCCAACCCTCTGGGGCCCAGTTCAGCGCAGAAGACCCTCAGACCCACACACAGCGGTGGGCAAGGTTCAGCCCAGGTGACCGCGGATCGTGGGCACTGCAGGACTCCAGCTGCATTAGTTCCCGGCACTGCGCAAGATAGGTGTTCCTGGGAGATGGTGGGAATGGCCTGCTCGTGGGCCCAGGCATGGTGAAGCCTGCTCAGTGGCCTAGGGTGTGCACAGGCTGGGTGAGCTCTGGCTTGTGGGCCTGGCCCCAGGGGCACAGCATCGAGAACTTGGCAAGCGATAGCATCTGGGTCCCCGCCTTTCTCTCGGAGCCACCCAGTCGGGACTGCAAATCACTAGTTCTGGAGACCGTGAGTGATGATGCGGTGTGCCTTTAATCCTCGAAGAATCAATAAGAGGGAAACTGAACTAGCTAGAGTGCACCGTGCTGCTGCTTTCTTTCTTAATCAAATTCAGGTGAAAACTTTAAAGCTGTGACCCTGCCCTCCACTCCTTGAAAGAATGTCAGAGACCAGTCCCATTAGTCTGATTAAAGGTGGGTTGATTAGTGTCTGAGTCTCAGCATCACAGTCTTGTTAACTAAGGATGAGTGACATCCGCAGTGGACTTGAAGTGTCAAGTACCAGTCACCAAAACCACCCTTTCAGTCCTC
The DNA here is from genome assembly GCF_902686445.1 of Sciurus carolinensis. Classification (NCBI taxonomy): domain Eukaryota; kingdom Metazoa; phylum Chordata; class Mammalia; order Rodentia; family Sciuridae; genus Sciurus; species Sciurus carolinensis. The sequence continues at coordinate 695,811 of NW_025920181.1, forward strand.
TGCCCTGGGCTCCATCCTCCATGCCCCCCAAGGCCTGGTTCCCCACCCCAAGTGGGTGTTGTGCAATCCTTAAAGCAAAACTTTCAGCGTCCACAGCTTTGCCACTCCGCTGTTTCTCCCTGTGTTGACTATTTAGAATATAGTAGTGAACTCTAAAATAGGGAAGGAGAATGCTGGTTTCAAATGACCTCTTTTAAACGGAGGCACAATCTCTTGTGCAAGAGTTTTCCCACCTAAATCTGAATTTCCTGACTAAATCATTATCAAGCCTGCTAGTTGCATCTTTCACAGAAGACCTCTCTTTGATGGGGTCTTTAAAACACAGTAGTGAACTTGTTTTGCTGCTAAAAACTTTAGAAAAATTAGCTGTACCATTCATTACCTCTATCCTGAAATACTGGCACACTAGGAAACTGTGCACTCAGGGTTTGATAGAAGTTGCCAGCACTGGCTGTGTCCTGGATCTGGTGAAGGTCATTTAGGTGTACCAGTGATTTCAGTTTGTTATTGTTTTAAAGGTCCGAACTCCAATTATGGTCAGTTAGTTTGAAAACGTAAGTAACTTTTAAATTAATGATTATCTAATGTTTTCTGAGTCATCTCCGCAGGTTTTCTTAAATGCCTTCTTTCATGTTTAACTACATGAAAACAAATTGCTGTATTTCTGTTTAGCTCTTCCATTACTTGTAAAAATTTATTTCACTTATCTGTGCTTTTTGCTTAATTATTTAGTCTGTGACAAAAGAATTGTTATTTTGTAAAATGGAATATTTAGATTGACTATTTCAGTTATTCTTGGATTTACCAGAGCTAAGGGAACCCTTTGTTTATATTTTCCTATATCATTAGAAGCTTCATTTAAATATTAAGGCTTAAATATTTTCAAGTATATTTTTTTCCTTCTAAACTTCTGAAGGAAGACATGGCTTCAACTTTATTAATATATAGAAAATAAATTTGCATGTATTTTGCATGTGAATTTTGTGCTCTGTGAAGTAGTATTTAAATGTATAATTGAAGAAAATACTGAGAATTAAATGGATGTACAACCATTTTCCTTCCTGGAAGACATTTTCATGAACTATCTAGAATGTACAAATTGTGATTATTGTTTAGACGTTCCTTTTAAATTTTTCATGCTTACTTTACCAGATTTCTAAAAAAAACTTGGATAATTTTAGGATGATTATCACTTGCATCTCATTTCAGTGTAGTTCAAACATTTACAATTTTATTTATTCAATTAATGTAATTTTATTTTGAGACAACTGTAGATTTATATGTAGTTGTGTTGAAAGAGAGACATCTTCTGCCCACTTTATGTAGAGGTGCCCACATCTTGACATTAAAGATGATATAGCTCAGGTATAGACCATTTCTGTCACAAGGACCCCTCATGGTGACTTCTGATAACCACGCCCATGTTGTACTGCTGCCCTCCCCACCACTTCTGGCCACCATTAATCCTTTTCCATTTTTATGAGTTTATCATTTCAAGAATTTGTAAATGAATTGTAGAATATTGATGACCTGGGCTTTGGTTTTGAAAAGTAGAAATATTTTAATTAATTACTGCAATTTAGTCAATGTAATTCAGAAGCAGATCCCATATCATTCTTGGTTAGAATGATTGCTCTATACCCTAATTTTTTCTTTGGTATGTGGGAGAGTTCAATAAAATTTAATGAGTATTTATCTGTCAAATGAAGATTTGAGAATTAATTACAATTTTTCTTCAAGTAAGCTCATTAGTATGATTTCCACTGAGATTTAAAAACATAGCAGTTGTCACTATCCCATGATTTTTTTGTACTGAGGATGGAACCAACGGTCATCTCACTGCTGAACCACATGTAGTTCTTTTTGTTTTGAGGCAGGTTTTTACTAAGATGCTTAGACTGACCTCAAACGTGCAGTTCACCTTCCTAGGCATGTGCCATCATGCTCACTTGCTACCCACTTTTTAATGAACAGAGATTGCCCCTTCTAAATCTTACTGTTTGAATAGTTGCTGCAACTAAATTTACTTCAGAATTATGAAAACTCAGTAACTGTACCCAAGAAAAGTTAACATTGTGATGACACATATCTGAATCAAAAGTATGTAGGTAGATTTCTACCAAAGATGTAATAAAACACAGGAATACTTTGAACACTCTATCTTCCTTTCTACTAACATTTTTAAAATATGGTAATAAATTGACAAAAATACAAAAAATTTCTTAAATTTTTCTAAGGATCTCAATTAGAGTTTATTGATCTTGTTCCCACTTATATTTGATCATATGACACATAGTAACAGTTCAGTTGTGGCATCTTCTATGGCTGAAGTCATACCTGTCAGATTGTGTGTACTAAAACCTGGGTGTCTGTGCCTGCCCTGGGGAAGCTCATAAGCAGGGTACAGATGCCCACATAATCAGCTAACTATATTAATTAGCTAAAATAGTTTCTCTTAGCAATGTACACATGACATAAGTAACAGGTTGTATGTTACCTTCTATAAGGCAAATATAGGTTACTGATTTGGTGTACTAGCAAGTAAAAATTGTCCATTTGCAGATTTTTGCCTCTCTCTATGTTTTAAACAGAAATTTACAAGACTATAACCAAAGATGGGAATGGTGTTTAGACAACAAATTGAGTTCTCTCTGCCTCTAGTTTTCTAATGTGGATATGAGACTGTAAGTTTGAATTTTAACATTCTATGAAAAGCAACAGAGAGACAGAGCTGAGAGAGAAAGAGAGAATGGGGGTGGGTGTATTGGCCAAAACCAACTCAGCAAGACTTGGTACAAATTTGTTTACTTCAAGCTTTTTATGACCAAAGACCAAACAGCAAAACTCTTGATCATTTTATAGTCTAATTTTGCTACACCAACTCTGCATGTGGTCCAAGTGGAACAGGGTGACCATGAAAGGATAACATACTGTGAAACTTAATATACATCAGATATGGAATCCTCTCCAGTTGCTCAAGACCTTCATATCACCTAGAATGCTTTTTTTTTTTTTTTTTTTTTTTTTTTTTTTTTTTTGCTGAAATATGTGAGAGCTCTTCTATGGGGGATATAGGGAGGAATATTAAGTACCTTGATGCAAACTGTGTCTCAGTACCAATGGAAAATGATACACTCAGATTAAAGAGACTTTGTTTTATACATTTTTTTATCCTAAGTATAACAAACATTGCCTCCCATGTTTGAATACATACATATAGAAATGATTGGATATTACCAGATTATGAATCTCACAGATGTCTTGGTGTCTTTCCTGGAAGTAACTCTGTGAGGGGAAAAAATGCTTAGGATAGTTTGTTGCTAGATATGTTGAACCAGTTTACTGTGTTGTATGCAATAAGGGGGAACCAGCCTCAAAAGACTGTCCTTTCTTTTTTTCATAAAAAGCCACATTGAATTATCCCAATTTTTTTCTGAGAAAAATAACACCACATATTTCATTTGCACCAGTCATTGAAGACTTAGAATAAAGTGTGTAGTTCAGTGAAAAGAGGAATTAACTTTCCAACAAAAATTTTTTAAATGCTCCAGCACATAATTTCAATGAGAGTGATTAGAATTTTCTTTTATCTGTTTCAGGAATTTTTTATGCCATATTTCTAGAAGCATTTTTATATCCAATCTCTATTATACTTTGGTCAGTGTTATGAATCAAGGGAACAATGAAGATAAAATTAATACAAACCAAAGTAATTATTCTAACTGATGATTCTACAAAATGCTTCTAATATACATTGTGCATGTATTTTGTATTTAATCACATATTTGTTGTTTAAAAGAATAAAATATAAGTATGAAAAATGACAAATATTCAAATCATCCTCATGGACCTGTGTAAAAACAGTTTTTTTTCATATTTATCATAATATTTATTTCTCAGAATATAGAATAGATTATCATAATAATGCATATTTTTTGAGAATATGAACATTTTATTCTAGCACAGCAATCTAATTGTATATTGATAGAAGCTTAGGTCTTCATAGCACCCATTTCATCTAAGCTCAAATAAATATCCAGAGAGAAAAAAGGTCTATTGAAATTAGAACCCAAAGGGCAAATTTTACTGCTTCTGTCATTGGTGTTACTTTCTCCCTCTTCTTATTAATGGAATTCTTAAAAACTGTATACACCTTCTGTGTATCTGAATACAATCATAACTGACACTCATTAGTACACTGGCTCATATTCTAGGCCAATGTCAAGCTTATCATCTTATAAGTGAATATTAGCTAAGCAGAGGAATTCTCATATATTTCATTCAATAACCAATGTAGTGAAGACAAAATGATTCACTCCATCATCTGTAGGTCACAGTATTTTTTTTCCAAAGACAAAATCAAACCAGTTTTGTAATAAAAGGAAACAAAACAATCCATGTAATTAAATGCTATTTGGGTAAAAGTGCATTATAGGGCATATACTATTTATTTACTTTACATAATTTTGCATATATTTAATGTAAACTCTCATATTTGGATTTTAATTAATACCATACATGTAATACTTGAATCTAAATGGAATGGAATGAAGAGTTTAAAAGACCACAAAAAAACAAATTGTTTTATTTCATCATTGTCATTTAAATACATTAGTGTTTTTCCTTATTCATTTGACTAAGCCAATTTTAGAGGTAAAATCCAGAACCAAAGCATATATAATATAGCTGAAATTACTAAATAGTATAGTCTTCAGTATGTCAGAAGTAGTGATTGTGATTAAACAAAAAAATACTTCAGCTCATGTATGATGATCTTACAAAATATTTTAGAATTTTATATATTGTTGGCACTGTAGTAAAATTGATTTGGATATTATGAGTAATGTATGCTCAACTATGAATAAATGCAATTTATTGTTAACACTGGGTTGTTTTGGAATACTGCTTTTGACTTCACAATTTATATCAGGAACATATTTTCACAATCTACCAGCTGTACTTTTGATTTGCTAAGAAATGATTGTACTCTAATCCTAGTTCACCAACTCCTTGCTCCCCCCTTTTTTGTGCAATACTGGGCATTGAACTTAGGGACAACTTATGACAGAGCACACTGATTTTCCTTTTAAACATATAAGTTCTTTCTGGGGAAAATATGTACTGCCATGTCACAAGAGAGAATGTGCTAGGTATCTTGAAGAAGTAAATTGGGTTTTGTAATAAATAGGCAGACTTCAGTAAAGATGCTGGGAAAGAGGTTGTTCTAGTGTCCCCAGGTGAAGAGATTCTCATACATAGGTCAGTGCTGTCTTGGGTTGTTATTCCTTCCTTGGAAGGCCTGTTAAAAGATCAGAGCATGCTAAAACATATTTGGGTTAATAATTGAGTTTCATGAAGTTGCAATCTTTAAGGAGCATTTTGTATGGTATGCTAAGGTGATTTGAATATATCTTTTAAATAAAACTTTACAAAAAACTTTATAAATATGATAGAACTCTAGGGGTTGAAACTGCAGTAGAAAATATAGAGAAAACATGTATAATTTCTTCCACTTCTTCCTCCTAGTGGATCCCAAGATGTAACAGAATTCTATTGTGCTATGAAAGTGTTTGAACACAATTAGCATTATTTGGGTGAAAATTAATCTGAAGGCATACAACAACCAAAATATGAATATTTGTACTACCAATTACCATTTTATGATATCTTTGGTCAATTATTCTATCTCATCAAACATCAGTATCTTCATGCATGCCAATTATTGTAGCAGTACACTTCAGAATAACCAAGTTACAGAACCATCAATGTGCCTGCCAAAAGATAAATGGATAAAGAATGTGAGGTATATATATGTATACATGAACAATGGAGTTTTTGTGCAGTCATAAGGAACCATGGAATTTCATTTTTTGTTTGTAAATGACTGGAATTGAAGAACATCATGCTAAGTTAAATAAGCCTGACTCAGAAAGTCAGGGGTTAAATGTTTTCTCTCATATGTTGTTGTTGGACAGGAAAAAAAAAATGGTGGTGACTCTCATGAAAATATGAGGGAGATCAATAAAGTAGAGAAAATGGATAGAGAGGAACAGGGCATGAGGGATATGAGGAAGTACTGGGCAATAAAAACTAACAAATTATGCTGTGTTCACATATGGATATGTGAGATTAATATTTGTTTATATACACAAAACAAATTTCCTGATAAATAATTTTGTTCAGTGTGCTGAATAAAATATTTCAATTACAATAATTGACAGTGTCTTTTAGAGTTCTTGAAATGATGACAAAAGTAATGATTACAATGTGTTAGTAATTTAAAATGCTTACTATCTGCTGGATATTGTGTGAGGAATATCATATGGATCATCCCATATAATCATCTCCTTATTGGCTGTGTCACTCTTGAAATATCCAGAATGTTAATAGTGCTCTGTGTAATGTAAAACCAAATGTTCCTCTGAAGTATTACCATGCATTCCAATGCTAAGGCTTATGATATAGAAAGTTATCATACATAGATCAAAACACAAAATTGATGGAATTTCATGTTATTCTTTTGATCTTATTTGTTAAAAATGAATAATTGATAATAAAAGATATAATAAAAAATAAGTTCACTACTAAAACATCAAAAGGAAGTATGAATGTAAAATAATTATTTTAGTAAACTAAAGGTAAGTAGATAGCAACTAATTACAACAGTTTCAAACTTCATTACAAACTCTTATTGAATACCCTGGGACATGTCTTAGCTACCGTGATAAATTTTGTGTATTGCTGTTATACAAGAATTTTTTTCTTTTCAATCCTAAAAATTACTGTAATGTGTAAATATTTAGAACACTTTGTTTTTCATGCCTGCACCATTTGGTAAGGAAGAGTAAAAGTTTATGAAGTGACATGCAGAGTTAAGAATAGAAGGTGCCTCAATATGTACACCTAAAAATTTGCCAGGATTAAAATACATGAGGACAATATGAGGAGGATACATTTGCTTAGAGAAAAGGAGAGCAAAAGTTACACTGTGGCAGATCTCTAGAGCTTAGTATTTCTAGTTAGAAAATTCATCTTTGCATCTATTCCTGGTTTTCTAATTCTATTCATTCTTCCTTCTGATTATTACCTGTGGACACCAGCCTCAGGGAGGGAGGCATAAAACAAGTATAACAGTCCAAGTGCTCTTGAGTCACTCTTATTATATAATTAGTAAAACCATATAATATCTCTTTCAGATGGACAACTGGATGATAGTAAGAGTGATGCTGCACATATATAGTGCTTTCTTCCAAATGTGTGAACAATATTTGCCACTAAGTTTTATGTATTTGATCCTTAAAGTTTCTTTGTATAGGTGGGTAAATTCTTTAAAGCATGGAGTTGAGGCCAAAAGAGAACAAGGATTTACTAAAGTTAAATGAATATTGTTGGCATTGTGTAAAATTAAAACACCTTTAAATGTTTTTAGATGAATACTAGAGTCAACTATGATGTAAATCATTTATCTCAAAATCATTCAAAAAAATTCTTTAAAGATTTTTTTATCTTCTCTACTTTCTACACTCCCCATAAAAAATTTTAGAAAGGGTTACAGCATTATTTAGTTGTCTCCAATTGTAAGTGTGAACCAGGGGTTAATTCAGACATCAAAAAATTCTTTACAACAAAAAAATCCCAGTAATAAATTGCAGTCCATTTCAGTTTGTAGCAAAAATGGTTATGTAAATTTGCAGTCTGAAGTCTACATTTAGATTTTTCTCTTTGTACAGCATGAATATCCCTATGATATATAGATGAGCATCTTCAAGACACTGCACTGCTGACTCAGGGGTCAAATGACTTTGCCACACCTTCCAACCTCCTAGAGTTTTTCTCATGGAAGTAATATCCCAAAAGATGGAGCAGAAGGACCAATCCTCTTGGCTGTGTCCCAGAAACCAAGTGGTCAGTTTGCTTTTCCTCTTTAATAGAACCTTCTTTCAGCAAAAATGTTCATTTCATGAGCACAAATTTTGTAAAAAGGCAAAGATCCAAACTTACAGCCAGATTAAGGCTTTTTCTTTCAATTTTTCCAGTTTTTTTAAATAAAAAATAAAGCTTTAGTGGAATTTTTACAAATCAGCAATAGGCATGACTTCTCTATAACCAGCAGCAATTAGCAATAGAGTAGCAATTCTGTTGTTCCTTGCTTCAGCTTTTTCCCCCCTTTTATGTCTTACCTAGAACAGATCAAAGGCAAAGACAAGGTTATAGGTGCTTCAGGGTTTTCCTGGTTCTCTAATACACTCTACTGTGTGTTCCCTCAATGGTCCCATTGGACAAAGGAGGTTGTCAGTGATGAGTGTCAGAAGACTCTGATGACCCACCTGGACACTGATGCTGATTAGTATGTGAGAACTAACATGATTTTTACAGGAGACTTCCCTTAGCCCCTTAATATGATACAAATTGTGTAAAATCACTTTCTATTACTCACCCTGTAATGTATTTTCTAGTGTATTAACACTGATGTTCAATGTAAGGCTCTGTAATTTACCAACACCCATGCTTTACTTTTAATCTGTGAGTGCAAATTAAAGATGATATAAGAAACCAAAAAATGCAGAATCATTAGTGTGACAGCTGAATTTCTACATCTGTCTTTGTCAGTCTGAACCAACTGTGGGATCCTGTGAAGAATGGCATTGCATTTTGCAAATGAGCAAACCAGGGCCTAAGCACTAAAAACTAAAGAGAATATATATAAAACCTGAGAGGTGACCCTTACATATGACAATATTTGACATCATCTGAATGCCACATAAAATTCAGAATTTCTTCATCTATGTGCAAAATAATTCATGTAGTATTACTGGAGAAGTAGAACATACTGTATTTAAATTCACTGTACAGTGATCTTAATTTACCATAAAATTTTACATATACATCCAAAGGAAGAAAATTACTGAAATTGTCAAATTACTGACACTGATTTTTATTAAGATTTTTCATGATTTTAAGAATTAGTATTCTAAAATTTTCATTTAAATAAACCCTCCCACAATGCATACCCAATTGTTGTATTCATATCTGTATTTCCATATCAAAATATCTTTTTTTCTGAAATAACTGTAACATTGGTGTGCAACTTATTAAAATATTCTCCCCATTGATTCAGTCTTTTAATTTTATAGGGAAAAATTTTGTAAATGTCCTCTCTCCTCTTTCTCCAGTCACTCTTTATGGTAAAAGTCAATGAAAACTATGGACATTTTCTCATTAAGATGTTCTTTGTAGAACCCCAGATTCCTTTAAGCTTCCCCCCCCCTTTTTTTTGTGGTGCTGGTGATAGAACCCAGGGTCTTGTGCTTGCAAGGCATGCACTCTAACAACTGAGCTATCTCCCCAGCCCAGCTTTCCCATCTTTCTATTCTTTAATTTCCTTCTGTCTTTCTTCTCTCCTCCACATCCAACTTGAATTTCATGATTATCAAGATAAGTTCCCATTTACAGGGTTACTTTTTAAAAAATTTTTATTAATGCATTATGATTATAAATAAAACTGTTTTATTTTGACATTATTGTACAAACACAGAATATAATTTGCTCCAATTCAAGCCCCAGATTTCCCCCATTAGATTTCCTCCTTGTTCCCCTGTTCCCTTTCCTTTGTTCTACTGGTCTTACTTCTACTTATTGATATTTGTCATTTATTATTTATTTATTTATTTATTACATATTTATTTATTTATTGGTTCTTTTTGGCTATGACAGTAAAATCCATTTTGATATAATTTTACAAGCATGCAATATATCCTATTCTAATTAGGACTCCACTCTGTGGATGACCCTGTTGATGGGGTTCAGTGTGTTGTTTTGTAAATATACGTATGAAAATTATGTCAGTTTCCTTCCACTCTCTTTTCTTTTCCTATCCTCCTTTCTTCCACCAATTCCACATTGTCTAATCTACTGAAATTCCATTATTTCCCTTATGTCCTCCTTAATGTGGTTTTGCTTCCTCATATCAGAGAAAATATTCAACCTTTGACTTTTGGAACTGGGTTATTTCACTTAGCATGAAATTATACAGATCTATCTATTCACTGTCAAATGCCATAAAGTCATTCTTTTTTATGTCATTCTTTTTTGTGCCCAAGGAATACTCCAGGGTGTATATATACCACATTTTCTTTATTTATTCATTCATCTGTTGAAGGGCAACCGCATTGGTTCCATAACTTAGCTGTTGCAAATAGAGCTGCTGTAAACATTGATGTGGGCACATCATTTTAGTATGCTGATTTTAACTACTTCGTGTACAAGGAGTGAGATAACTTGGTCAAATGGTGACTCTATTTCTAGTTTTTGAGGTTATCCATACTGCTATTCAGGGTGGTAGCAACAACTTGTAGTTTGACCAGCAATGTATGCATGAATCTTGTTCCCCATGTGCTCATGAGCTCATGAAGTTTATTGTTTCTGTATTCTTGAAAACTGCCATTCTATGTGATGCAAAATCTCAGTGTGGTTTTTTTTTTTTTATTTCATTTATTTTTTTTTATATTTATTTATTTTTTTTACGTTTACATAGGGTAATGATGTTTATTATATTTTTCCCCTCCCCCCCACCCCTCCCACCCCTCCCACCCCTCCCACCCCTCTTTTCCCTCTACACAGTCCTTCTTTCCTTCATTCTTACTGCTCTCTTTAGCCTAACTCTACCTAACCCTAAACCTAATGCTAGCCCCTCCCACCCCCCATTATATGTCCTCATCCGCTTATCAGCGAGATCATTTGTCCTTTAGTTTTTTGAGATTGGCTTATCTCACTTAGCATGATATTCTCCAATTTCGACCATTTGCCTACAAATGCCATAATTTTATCATTCTTCATTGTGGAGTAATATTCCATTGTATAAATATGCCACAGTTTCTTTATCCATTCATCAACTGAAGGGCATCTAGGTTGGTTCCACAATCTGGCTATGGTGAATTGAGCAGCAATGAACATTGATGTGGCTGTATCTCTGTAGTATGCTGATTTTAAGTCCTTTGGGTATAGGCCAAGGAGTGGGATAGCTGGGTCAAATGGTGTTTCCATTCCAAGCTTTCTGAGGAATCTCCACACTGCTTTCCAGAGTGGTTGCACTAATTTGCAACCCCACCAGCAATGTATGAGTGTTCCTTTTTCACCACATCCTCGCCAACACCTATTGTTGCTTGTATTCTTGATAATCGCCATTCTAATTGGGGTGAGATGAAATCTTAGGGTAGTTTTGATTTGCATTTCCCTTATTACTAGGGATGTTGAACATTTTTTCATATATCTGGTGATTACTTGTACATCTTCTTCTGTGAAGTGTCTGTTCATTTCCTTAGCCCATTTGTTGATTGGATTATTTGTATTCTTCGTGTAGAGTTTTTTGAGTTCTTTATAGATTCTGGAAATTAGTGTTCTATCTGAGGTATGGTTGGCAAAGATATTCTCCCACTCTGTAGGCTCTCTCTTCACATTTCTGATAGTTTCCTTTGCTGAGAGAAAGCTTTTTAGTTTGAATCTATCCCAGTTGTTTATTCTTGCTTTTATTTCTTGTGCTATGGGAGTCCTGTTAAGGAAATCTGATCCTGAGCCAACAAGTTGAAGATTTGGACCTACTTTTTCTTCTATAAGATGCAGGGTCTCTGGTCTGATTCCGAGGTCCTTGATCCATTTTGAGTTGAGTTTTGTGTAGGGTGAGAGATAGGGGTTTAGTTTCATTGTATTGCATATAGTTTTCCAGTTTTCCCAGCACCATTTGTTGAAGAGGCTATCTTTTCTCCATTGCATGTTGTTGGAACCTTTGTCTAGTATGAGAAAATTGTATTTATTTGGGTTTGTGTCCATGTCCTCTATTCTGTACCATTGATCTACCTGTCTATTTTGGTACCAATACCATGCCGTTTTTGTTACTATTGCTTTGTAGTAGAGTTGAAGATCTGGTATTGCAATACCCCCTGCTTCGCTCTTGCTACTGAGGATTGCTTTAGCTATTCTAGGTTTTTTATTTTTCCAGATGAATTTCATAATTGCTTGCTCTATTTCTGCGAGGTACATCATTGGGATTTTAATTGGAATTGCATTGAATCTGTATAGAACTTTAGGTAGTATAGCCATTTTGACGATATTAATTCTGCCTATCCAGGAACATGGGAGATCTTTCCATCTTCTAAGGTTTTCTTGAATTTCTTTCTTTAGTGTGCTGTAGTTCTCATTGTAGAGGTCTTTCACCTCTTTTGTGAGATTGATTCCCAAGTATTTTATTTTTTTCGATGCTATTGTGAATGGGGTAGTTTTCCTAATTTCTCTTTCTGAAGATTCATCACTTATGTATAAAAATGCATTGGATTTATGAGCATTGATCTTGTAACCTGCTACTTTACTGAATTCACTTATGAGTTCTAAAAGTTTTCTGGTGGAATTTCCAGGTTCCTCTAAATATATAATCATGTCATCAGCGAACAGGGATAGTTTGAGTTCTTCTTTTCCTATTCGTATCCCTTTAATTTCTTTGGTTTGTCTGATTGCTCTGGCTAGAGTTTCAAGGACGATGTTGAATAGAAGCGGTGAAAGAGGGCATCCCTGCCTTGTTCCAGTTTTTAGGGGGAACGCTTTCAGTTTTTCACCATTTAGAATGATATTAGCCATGGGCTTAGCGTAGATGGCCTTTATAATGTTTAGGAATGTTCCCATTACCCCAATTTTTTCTAGTGTTTTGAGCATGAAGGGATGCTGTATTTTATCAAATGCTTTTTCTGCATCTATTGAAATAATCATGTGATTCTTAACTTTAAGTCTGTTGATATGGTGAATGACATTTATTGATTTCCGAATGTTGAACCAACCTTGCATCCCTGGGATAAAACCCACTTGATCGTGGTGCACTATCTTTTTAATATATATTTGTATGCGATTTGCTAAAATTTTGTTGAGAATTTTTGCATCGATGTTCATTAAGGATATTGGTCTGAAATTTTCTTTCCTCGATGTGTCTCTGTCTGGTTTAGGTATCAGGGTGATATTGGCTTCATAGAACGAGTTTGGTAGGGTTCCCTCCTCTTCTATTTCATGGAATAGTTTGAGGAGTATTGGAATGAGCTCTTCTTTAAAGGTTTTGTAGAACTCGGCTGAGAACCCATCTGGTCCTGGACTTTTCTTTGTTGGTAGGCTTTTGATGACCTCTTCTATTTCATTGCTTGTAATTGGTTTATTTAAGTTGTGTATGTCCTCCTCGTTCAGTTAAGGTAGTTCATATGTCTCTAGAACTTTGATGATGTCTTCAAGGTTTTCTGTTTTGTTGGAGTATAGATTTTCGAAATAGCTTCTAATTATGTTTTGTATTTCACTCGTGTCTGTTGTGATGTTTCCTTGTTCATTCCGAATTTTAGTAATTTGAGTTTTCTCCCTCTTTCTCTTTGTTAGTGTGGCTAAGGGTTTATCAATTTTATTTATTTTTTCAAAGAACCAACTATTTATTTTATTAATTTTTCCGATTGTTTCTTTTCTTTCGATTTCGTTGATTTCGGCTCTGATATTAACTATTTCCTGTCTTCTACTACTTTTGGTATTGGTCTGCTCTTCTTTTTCTAGTGCTTTGAGCTGTAGTGTTAAGTCGTTTATTTGTTGATTTCTACTTCTTTTTTTGAATGCACCCCATGAAATAAATCTTCCTCTAAGTACTGCTTTCATAGTGTCCCAGAGATTTTGATATGATGTGTCTTTGTTCTCGTTTACTTCTAAGAATTTTTTTATTTCCCTCCTGATGTCTTCTGTTATCCATTCATCATATAATAGTGTATTATTTAGTCTCCAGGTATTGGAGAAGTTTCTGTTTTTTATTCTGTCATTTATTTCTAATTTCAATCCATTATGATCTGATAGAGTACAAGGTAGTATCTCTATCTTCTTGTATTTACTAACAGTAGCTTTGTGGCATAAAATATGGTCTATTTTAGAGAAGGATCCATGTGCTGCTGAGAAGAAAGTGTATTCATTCTTTGTTGGATGGTATATTCTATATATATTCATATATTCTATATATGTCCGTTAAGTCTAAATTGCTGATTGTGTTGTTGAGATCTATAGTTTCTTTATTCAATTTTTGTTTGGACGATCTATCCAGTGGTGAGAGAGGTGTGTTAAAATCGCCTAGTATTATTGTGTTGTGGTCTATTTGATTTCTGGAATTGAGAAGGATTTGTTTGACGTGGATGAGCCTATGTTCGGGGCATAGATATTTATGATTGTTATGTCTTGCTGATTTATGCTTCCCTTAAGCAGCATGTGATGTCCTTCTTTATCCCTTCTGACTAGTTTTGGTTTGAAGTCCACATTATCTGAGATGAGGATGGATACTCCAGCTTTTTTGCTGTGTCCGTGTGCATGGTATGTTTGTCCCCATCCTTTCACCTTTAATCTATGGGTGTCTCTTTCTATGAGATGAGTCTCTTGCAGACAGCATATTGTTGGATTTTTCTTTTTAATCCAATCTGCCAGTCTGTGTCTTTTGATTGATGAATTCAGGCCATTAACGTTCAGGGTTATTATTGTGATATGATTTGTATTCCCAGTCAATTGACTCATATTTGTTTTTGACATGATTTGGTTTCTCCTTTATTTGGCTATTCCTTTAGGCTAGCGCCTCCTGTTGCTGATTTGCATCGTTGTTTTTCATCTCTTCCTCATGGAATATTTTGCTGAGAATGTTCTGTAATGCTGGCTTTCTTTTTGTAAATTCCTTTAGCTTTTGTTTATCATGGAAGGATCTTATTTCATCGTCAAATTTGAAGGTAAGTTTTGCTGGGTATAAGATTCTTGGTTGGCATCCATTTTCTTTCAGGGCTTGGTATATGTTGTTCCAGGCCCTTCTAGCTTTTAGGGTCTGGATTGAAAAATCTGCTGATATTCTTATTGGTTTCCCTCTGAATGTAATTTGATTCTTTTCTCTCACGGCCTTTAAAATTCTGTCTTTATTTTGTATGTTAGGTATTTTCATAATAATGTGCCTTGGTGTGGGTCTGTTGTAATTTTGTATGTTTGGAGTTCTATAAGCCTCTTGTACTTGGTTTTCCATTTCGTTCTTCAGATTTGGGAAATTTTCTGTTATTATTTCATTGAATAGATTGTTCATTCCTTTGGTTTGTTTCTCTAAGCCTTCCTCAATCCCAATAATTCTCAAATTTGGCCTTTTCATGATATCCCATAGTTCTTGGAGATTCTGTTCATGATTTCTTACCATCTTCTCTGTTTGTTCAACTTTGTTTTCAAGGTTAAATATTGTGTCTTCAATGTCTGAGGTTCTGTCTTCCAGGTGTTCTATCCTATTGGTTATGCTTTCTATGGAGTTTTTAACTTGGTTTATTGTTTCCTTCATTTCAAGGATTTCAGTTTGGTTTTTTTTCAGTATCTCTAACTCTTTATTGAAATGATCTCTTGCTTCCCGTATTTGGTCTTTTAACTGTTGATTGGTGCAATCATTTAATGCCTGCATTTGCTCTTTCATCTCCTCCTTCAATGCCTGCATTTGCTCTTTCATCTCCTCATTAGCTTCCCTGATCGTTTTAATTACGTACATTCTGAACTCCCTTTCTGACATTTCTTCTGCTGTGCTGTCATTGGGTTTTATTGATGTAGTATCTAGGTTTGTTTGGGACATTTTATTCCCTTGTTTTCTCATAATGGTCAGTTGTCAGTGGGACCCTGAGATATTGCAGTTTTCCACTATTGGCTTATAGTGTCCCAGTAGATTTCCAGTGTATCACCTCCCAGCCTTCAGTAGCCTGCTGTCTTGGAGGAATCTGATAAAGCAGCTCATTCGAAGAATACTGCCCCTAGCCCCCTACTGGTTCCACGATTTGGAACTGGCTCTGTGCGGAAATGCTCTCACTGTGGGCCTGCACCGTGCAGCTGGCCGTGTGGGAAGAGCCCACTGCCGGAGTGTGGAAGACTACCTTGGGAAGACTCAAGCTGCCCTGCCCGGTTCTGCTAAGCCACCTCTATCTGGGCCTGCCACCCGGGCTGAGCTTTACCCAGTGGGCAGACTCACCCGTGGCTCCACTTCAGTCTGAGTCTCTCAATGCCTCCCCTTCTTAACTCCTGGGTTGTGGAGCGACCGGGGGTGCAGTCTCCCTCTAGGCCGCCATCTTGGATCGCCCCATGAAGAGAGCCCGCAGCCGGAGTGGGCAGAGCCGCCTGAAGAGGTCTCCGGCTGCCCTGCCCTTATCCCTGAGGCTGATTGCAGATCGAGGCTCTCCGCTGGTTCTTTGCAGGAGTACACTGCACTGCAGCGGCTCCGGGACTCGGAGCCTGCTCTGTTCAGACAGGCTCTCACTAGCGGGCCAGTTCCGTTCCGAGAACCTGGAGAAGCTGGCTGTGTGGGCGGGGCCCACCGCCGGAGTGTGCAGGACTGCCTGTGGATGACTCTAGCTGCCCTGCCCGGCTCCGATAAGCCACCTCTATCTGGGCCTGCCACCCGGGCCGAGCTTTACCCAGTGGGCAGACTCACCCGTGGCTCCACTTCAGTCCGAGTCTCTCAATGCCTCCCCTTCTTAACTCCTGGGTTGTGGAGCGACTGGAGGTGCAGTCTCCCTCTAGGCCGCCATCTTGGATCGCCCCCAACATTCACTCTGGTAGCTTTCTGCTTAAAACTCCCAGCTTCCATTCAGGGCAGTGTCTCTCCAGATTTTTGAACCAACATATGGGAAGACGCTGGGCCACAGGCACACACCTGTGGGACAGTATTTGAGGATGTCCTTTTTCGGGTGTTCAGGAGCCAGTCCTTGTCCCTAGCAACCTTCAGCCCCTGCACATCAGAGCAACCTGGGGATCCTAAGCAGGAGAGTGAAGCCTAGAGCTGAATGGCCGATATGACGGACTCAGGAGAAAAGCGTATTTTAATTAAATATATCCAAAATATCTTTTCTGCATTATCAGTAGAACAATTAAAATTTAATTAAAGTTAAAATTTTGTGAGATAATA
This sequence comes from Sciurus carolinensis, assembly GCF_902686445.1. NCBI lineage: Eukaryota > Metazoa > Chordata > Mammalia > Rodentia > Sciuridae > Sciurus > Sciurus carolinensis. Next base: position 712,768 of record NW_025920181.1, read on the forward strand.
AATGCATATTACTGTTCTTTGCAATTAAGGGTTTTTAGTTTTCTAAAAGTACACTTAATATGTACTGACTTAACCATTATTGTGTTTGTTATTATGAAAATACTTCATGTTGCTTTGCAACCATCACCATTATCTGTCTATGAGAATCCTTTTTATCTTGTACACCTGAAGATCTGTACCAGGTAATCAGTAATTCTCATTTCACTTCTTCTCCCAACAGCTACCATTTCTATTTTCTTTTTCTATGATATTCATTACAATTATTGAATTATTTTATATTTTTTCCTACTAAATCTTTGAAATTTAATGTATATTTCACATTTATGGCACAACTCTGTACTAACTTCTTTCAGGTACTCATTAGCCACATTTGGCTATTGACTGCTGTTTCCAATAGCCAGACTCTCTGCCATAATGTACACTGAATCCATACATAATTGATCTGTTAGTATGTGATATAAATCATTTGTTATACTTTCTAAATTTTATTCATATTTGTCATAAACTATAGACAGGTTCCAGTTTTCAAAAAATTTGAAATCAGCAGGTTCCAATTAAAAAAGAAATTGTATGCCCAGATTCTGAAATGATGTCTATGTAGTTGGTTAGACATCAGTAACCATATGATTGTGTTTAAAAAGTTTGTTGTCTAAGAAGTTGGTAGTTATGAGCTACCAACTCTTAGAACTTTTGTAGAATATAGATTTCCTGATGACTCTGTTGGGGTTGACACAATTACCATGCTTGATGACTTGCTAGAGGGATTCTCATGTCTCTAGGGTAAAGTCTTATTTCAGACTCATTTAGAGAGATGAGAATGACAAAGCTCAGTTCATCTTAAATACCTAATATGTTTAAATGAATGACAGTGATGACTGACCATGAAGGTAGTTTGATAAATTTGTCAGACACATATGAGATAACATTTAAGACAGCCCTACACTAAACAGGTTTCTTTTTGGATTCAACTATTGATTTCATTGGCTACCTCCTTGCTTGGTAAAACACCTGTGTTGTGTTATCTTTAAATCCACATCAAAACCTCCAATTTTGCATATGATGGAGTACCTTGCAGATGACTAAATCTTCTGCTGAAACTACTAGAAGTGCTATCATACTAAAATTCTTTTGAATATTTTTTAGAGCTGCTGAGTCAGTTAAGATTCAGGAGAGAAAGATACAGTCACATTCTGTATTGGGTTTTCTCCTGTGTTTTCTAAATCTTAAACTGTGTAGAGAAAAAGGATAAAAGCTGAATAGGTTATAAAAAATAAACAAAAAACATTGGAATATTTTCATGGAGGTTTTGATAGTTTGTTGTCCTGGCTCAGGTTACAGTGGAATCTGTTGAAGGACTGTGTCATAAGAGTGAGGACAAACCACAGGCAGGTCAATCTTTATAATAGTGTTCAAAGTCAGTCTCAAGCAATCTTTGTTCCTGATTGGATTGAGTTGATCTGTTCATATACTTTGACTTCCCTCTAGAAAAGAATTAAGTTTTCTTTGGTGAAAGGTAACAGCATCTAGAATCTCTATATTTTTCCTATAACCATTTCATAAAATCATTCACATAGAGTGCTTGGCAGTCAATAAATAATTGCTAAGTGTACAGTAAGACCAAGAGATAAAACTCAAGAACAGGACCAGTTCAAAGCATCAAAATAGTCTTGATACAAATTACACAGACTTGGGAGTTACAGAGGCATTAAAACATGATAACTAATCTAGTTATGAAAATGCATGCTGAGATTAAAAATTTTACTAGAGAAGTGGGATCTCTAGAAAACAAAAGGAAATTTTGAAACAGATAAAATATAGTAACTAAAATGAAGAACTCAATAGATAGATTTGATTGCATGTTAGATATAGTTGAAAAGAGGAATAGTAATCTAAAAGATAAATTAATTGGAAATATTCAGCAGAATATACTTGTCAGTGTGGTGTTATAAACAAATCAAGCAAAGGCATGAAGTCTTTTCAATAATTCACCAAATCCATCTCCTATTTTACAGCTTAGGAGTGAAAAAAATCTTTATTATAGTGTAATTACAATTCTTGCTATTTCAATAAGTGTGGTTTTATATTTTTCTTGTAGTGTTTATTTTATAATGTATAGTTAGTATAACATGGAGTTGGTAAGGAGAAAAATTATTGCTACTTGTAAATTTGTATATCATACCCTCCATTCAGCCTCTGAGCAAACAAAAATTATTACATAACTAGTATCTTATGCAGAGGTCACCTGTTCAGCAAACTCAACTACTTAGAATAGAGCCTTAGAATGAGACACTAAGCAAAACACAGACAGAAATAGGTAAACAGAGGTGGTTGGTAAAACATGTATTTTAGCATAAAGGAGTTTTTAAAAATATAGTTGTAGATAGATACAATTCTTTTTTCTATTTATTTTTTATGTGGTACTGAGGATTGAACCCAGTGCCTCATATATGCCAGGCAAGAACTCCACCACTGAACCACAACCTCAGTCCAAGCATAAAGGAATTTATAAGGACCTTACTCTTATGTAGGATAATGCTTATAGTATAATGGTGATCTGGTATACCTGCTCATTGCATGTCAGAAATTAAATCAGAAAGAAGTGATGGGGAAATTGTTGAAGAAATGGGTTTGTGAGGAAGTACTTTGTTTCATTTGTAAGACTACACCATGAATTGTATCATTCATTTATGTATGTATAAGAAAGAAAACATGCTCTCAATTACCTTTTGACATCCTATTAATTGTGAAATACATCCTGATTTCAGAGATGCTAGAATGTGGAGGATAAAGTCAATGGCAATCCTGTTCTTAAGTCTAATTATTTTTTATTTGTCTGACTTGAACCAGGAAACTTCTTTGAGAAAATTTCCTACTGCATAAAAATGGGATAGTAAAAGGTCAAAGATTATTCTTTAACCTTTCCTCTTTACCTCTCCTAACCCGTGGTTATATCTGGACATATATATTAATTGGTTCCTATGTGATTGTGATTTGTAGGGATAGAATGTTTTAGAAAGTACATTTTAAGAAAATTTCCAATCCTTCTAAATTTTATTATTGTGATTGAATTCTAGTTATGCAAAATTCTGATTTTCTAATAATGCCAAATAAATATAGCATTAATTAGCAAACGTGTCTTTTTTAAACAAAAGGTTGAATTTTGTGATGTTTTGCAATGTACAAATTTGCTGATTATATTCATCATATTCCTATTTTGAAGATTCCCAGGAAACCCAGAATGACATTGTTTTCTTCAGCATTGAAATATTGATAACTTCACTTTGTGTTCATTCTTTCAGGTTTTTTTCAAGCCACATTCAATTGATAGGATGAAAATGTTTAAGAGAAGACCATTCCTCACTCTTCAAGGATGCCAGAATATTGGTGAATTATTATCTGAATTAGGTGAACAAATGACTATTGAAGAAAACAGCAGCAAGGCTAATAGTACATATTTGGGATGGAGGAGATGCTTCCCCCATTTAATTACTTTGTAAAAAATGTGAATTTACTGTCTAGATGAAGTCATAATAATGACCTTTTATTTTTCTCATTCCCTGTTGTTTTAGGAAACACAATATTGTGTAACTTTCCTGTGCTTACTCAAATATTCTACATTCACGCCAACATTTTTACTATGCCTATCTCAAGTCATAATGAATTATTCCATCCCACATTTCTGTTTTTTACTAGTTCATAAATAATGATAAACTGCATAATATTATCCTAATTGTTAAATAACCATTTTAAATTGACATTTAAATATTTTTGCTAGTCTTATACACTGAATTAATGCAGCTTACAAATGCATAGAACATTTGTGAAATGTTTTTGTGGTCTCAGCATAGTTTTTCAATGTGCTATATGCATATTGACTCTACTAAATTTTAAATTCTGAGGTTTGAATTAACATCTCTCTGGTGTTTATAAGAAGTGTTTGCTGGGATGTGTATGGAGGGCTATGTGAATTGTTTAGGTGTTGCTCAATGAAGTGTGGAGGAAACATTCATAAGCTGTGTATGGATGGCACTTTGAGGTGTGTAGGAAGGGTTGTTAATGTGAGTATGGTGGGATTACTTATATGTGTAGGGGAATGAGTTTGTGATGTGTAGAAAATGTTCTCTGGGGTGTTAAAGCAGGTTCTCTTTGTGTAGGGAAGTCTCTGATGTATGTGGGGAAGGCCTTCTGCAAGGTGTAGGGGGATTTATAAGGTTTGTCAGTGAACTTCTTGCTGTGAGAAAGAGGGCTCACATAACTGAATAAGTAGGGTTTTTGCAGTGTATAGGAAAGACCTCTGAGGTGAGTGGAAAGAGCTCTCTGAGATGTGTAGTGAGGGATCTGTGAGGTGAGTAGAAATTCTCTCTGAGGTGTTTAAAGAGCACAACATAGAAGTATAATTAGTACAAAGTCTTGTATAGAAATATAATTTGTACTCAATAAGGTATACATGGATGTCTACCTGAGGTTGTCTACACAAGTAGGTACTACTCTTGATATAAGGATGGTTTCCATTGATGTTTGTGGAGCACACTATGATATGTGTAGAGAGGGGTCTCTAAGAATGGTAGTGTGCAGCTGCTGAGCTGTGTAAGCAGGTGTGTATGAATTGTGTAAGAGGGCTATGTGGTGCTTGTCCTAGGGCTCCTTTTTGTGTGTGAGAGGGCACCTGAAGTGAGTTGGGATGACTCACAGAGTTTTACAGGATGTGTGCAATGGAAATTGTAGAAAGAACTCAGTGAGCTGTATTTAGAGGGCCATTTGAGGTGAGTAATAAGAGTTTGGCAAGATAGTATGGAGAAAAAACTGGTGTAGAAGGGAGCACTATGAGTTTAGGGTTAGGTTAGGCCTAGGGTTAGGGTTTAGGGTCAGGGTCAAGTCATGGTCAGTTTCAGGGTCAGGGAGGACTCTATGGCATGTAGGAAGGACTTAGGTTTATGCTTAGAGTTAGAGTAGGTTCAGAGTAAGAGTCAGTATTTATGGAGTTTAGGGAAGGCTATGGTGAAGAGTCAAAATTGTTCTCTGAGGTGTGTATATGAGGCCTCTGTGAGATGAGTGTATAGGCTCTTTGAGGTATTTATAGAGGGCTTGCAAAGAAACATTATTTCTTCTTATAAAGAAATATGGTTGTACTCATGGAGATATGTAGGGACTTCTCTGATGTGTGTAGGAACTGCTCTAAATTTGAGTATGGAGGGTAGAATTTGTTGTGTATGAAGGTTAAACTGAAGTGTATAGAGAACTTTCTCTGAAGTTGGTAGCATGTGGCATCTGAACTGTGTTTTGTTGACTTTATGAGGTGTGCAGGATGGTTAGAGAGTTACAAGAAGAGTGTCAGGGTCCTTTCAGTTGAGTTGGGAGGGCTCACTCAGGTGTATAGATAGGGTACACTGAGATGAGTAGAAAGAGTTGTTAGTTGTGTTTGTATTTTTTTTATGTGAGTAGTGAGAGCTCTGTTAGATGAGTAAAGAGGATGAGTGGATGTAGAAGGCAGAGTCCCATGAAGTGTGGAAGGGTGATCTATATGGTCTGAAGTTAGGAATCATTGAGATGAGTAGACTGGATTCTGAACTTTGCCATGTAGGTTAACTGAGATGTGTAGTGAAGTATAATTGAAATTCAGAGGGATAGCATTCTGATATGTTTGGAAGGCTGTGAAAGTTGTACAGGGAGGTGTGTATTAGGTGGGCAGAGGGACATTTGAGGGATATGGGAGGTCTTTTTGACATAGTAGAAATGCTATCTCAGTTATGTAGGGAGGGACTTCAACAGTGAATAGTGAGTTCTCTGATATGAGTAGCAAGAATAAACTCAGGTGTGGTGAGGGGAATATTTGAGGATAGAAGAGAGAAACTGTGAGGTGTTTTGGTAGGACACTCAAAAGAGTATCTTTGGGGTTCTTTTCAGTTTGCAGTTTTGGCCCTTGAAGGTAAATATGGAGGACTTTTTGGATAGTTTTGAGGGCTACAAGAGATATGTAGGTAGGGTTTTTAAAGGTTTGTTGAAAGGGCATTCTGAGGTTTGTATAGGAGCCTCTCTGAGATGTTTAGGGAGGACTGTTGAATGAGGTGAATAACATGGGTGCTAATTGGTAAAAATTAAGAGTTAACTGAAGTGTGCATTTATGGACATCTATGGTGAATAAGGAGAGATATCTGAGGTAAATGAGGACAAACTGAAGTTTGAAAGGAGGGTTCTATGAGGTGTGTAACAGGGTCATCTGAATAGTGAAATTATGACATTCTGAGGTATGTAGCAGCATGGTGTGTGGTGTGTAGCAACAATTCTGTGGTCCCAACATTGATACAGTGATTGATAAATAATGTGTGTGGAAAATGTGTCTAAGGTGTGTATGGATGGCCCTCTGAATTCTGTAGAAAGGGCACTTGATATGAGTAGGTAGGGGTCTGAGATGTGTAGAGAATTGACTATTATGTGTGTAGGAAATGTTCACTGAAGTGTGAAGGGAAGATTCTCTGAAATTTGCAGTGCAGATGATTTGAAGTGTGTAGGGAGGCCTCTCTTCAGTGTGCAGGAGAAATCCATGAGAGGTGTAGAAGGGTTTGTCTGCATAGGAGTGCTCTCTGTTGTGTAGTTAGGGTCCTCAGAAATGAATAATGAAATCTATCTGATATGACTAGGTAGAACAAAATGAGATGTAATGGGAGTATTCTTCTAGTATAATAGGGGGAATCCCTACAATGTTTAGGAAGGCAACTCAACAGTGTATCCAGTGTCTTCTCTGAAGTGTGTCAGGACAACCCTCAGAGGTGAGTAGAAAGGGCATTTTGGTGAGTATTAAGTTGTATCTGAGTTGCGTAGTAGGGTATGTTATTGTTTGTAGCATGGGAATTCTGAGGTCTGAATTAACATCTCACTGGAATTTATAGGAAGTACTCTCTGGGTGTATAGGAAAGACTTTCTGAGTTGTATAAGTGTTGCTGAATAAAGTGTGGAGACAGTGTCCCTATGGCGTATATAAATGAAAATTTGAAGTGTGTGGAAAAAGCTCTTGGTATCAGTAGGGAGTCATTATTTAGATATGTAGGGAAGTGAATTTGAGGTGTGAAGGAAAGATTCTCTGAGGTGTTAAGTGGGTTCTGATTTTGATGTAGGGTGGACTCTCTGACATGTAGGAAGAGTCGTCAAGGGTGTAGAAGGGCTTTATGAGGTTTGTAGGAAGGCTTATTGATGAGAGTGTAAGTGTTCACTTAAGTGAATAAAAGGGCTATTTACAGTGTATAGGAAATGTCTCTGTGGTGAATCAAAAGTTTTCTCTGAGGTGTGTATTGCAGGCTCTCTGAGATGAGTAGAAAGGTAAGCATCAGAGTGAGAACATGTCTCAAAAATAATAAATAATAATAAAACTGTGAAAGCAGCTTGGTGGTAAAGCACCTCTGGGTTCAGACAATCAATCAATCAATCAATAAAAATATAACTCAAAGTACAAATTTTATTTGATCTCAATATAAAAAGTAAAAACTTTAATAAGAAAATGTTGGTCAAAAGAACAAGTTAAACTTAAATCATTTGTTTTTCTTAGTTTTACTTGGGGAATTATGAAGAAATACCTAAGGTTGATATAATTACTGTATATCTGAGGATATATTGTCTTTCAGAGATAAATGTTTAAGGACTTTTGAAAGGTTTTCTTTCATATTTGGATGGAAAGGTTATATTGGACTAAAATTTAAATCTAAATGGTAGAAAATTAAAAACACAATTAGAATGAAGAAAATGTTCTCTTAATATATGATCATCCATGAATTAATGCATGCTGCATAAGAAACCCATTTGAAGATTACAGTAGAAAGAGCATTTAGGAGCAAGTATCAGATAAAGAAACATAGGGAAAACTAAAGGTACACATTTTAAAAGATTTCTACTATTATCTAGAATGCCTATAGATATAGATCTTGAGGAAAATAATTTTATGTTATTTGTTAAGGGCAATACAAATATTTTATTGATTCTGCTACTTAGGAAATTAATCTTAGGAAAAAATTCAAGGATGAAGGATTATCTATTTTAGTATAACCAGAAAAAAACTAAGTAATAGTTCCTGAGTTGCTAAATTTTTTAGCATTTAAAGGAAGCTATTACATATATGTAAACCAAAAGAATATGAAAACTTGCTTAGTAATTAAAAAGTAGAACATAGTATTATCTAACATAATTATAAAAATGTAATAATTGATTATGTTTTAAACAAAGGTAAAGAAGAGCAGAAATTTTAAAATAATAAAATGGTGAGAATATAGATAACACAGATTTTTCTCTGAGTCATTTTATTTTTAAAATGAGAAAATATCTGGTATGTTTAAAAAAAAAAGAATCCTGGAAGGGATTTTTGTAGGAAATACTGAAATATGTTACTTCAGAAATTTCCTCTTAACTCCTCCGTCTTTCTACTGCCAAAGTATAGAGGAAAATGGATCAAAGGTGAATTATCAACAGCGATTGACATTTATGTAATATATTATTTAAGTGAAGAAAGTAGATCAGGAAATGGGTACAATTTGCTCATATACTTGTTAGGGTAAACTGGTGCAAATATCCACGAGAAATACGGCTCTGAATTCAAACATAGTTTTTGACAAAGAGGAGGTTGATTGATAGTATAATTAGTGATTCTGAGTTCTCTGATGTAAGTAGCAAGGAAAGTATGAAGCAACATAGGTAGGTATGAAGAGCGTGGAAATGATGCGAAATAGTAACTGAGGAGGATTGATGGTGGGTTGGTTAAATGACTAGTGTCTATGGGCAAAGTTGAGGACCCAAATAAGATGAATTTTCAGTGTTCTGTGTGATTTTCCGCCAGCAGTGTTTGTGATACTCAAAATGGAATCACAAATGTCACTAACTGAGACCATTCAGGGTTGGCTTTTTGCTCTGTCACAATATTGAAGGCTAGAGAGGCAAAGGGAATGTAGAATATTGGCAAGAGATTGCTTGAAATTTGGGATTATAAGATAGAAACTGGATAGGGAGACAAAGACAGGAGGAGATGCTAATGGAGACTGAGGATGTGGTAGATCAATGACCTTGATATTCCAGTGGGAACATTAAACAAGTATAAAGAAAGTAAGTAAGAGAGTAAGTTTAAAGGATCAGAGATTTGGAGTATATTGAGAATTCGTGCAACAGATCTCATGCCATAATCCAGATGTAATGTCAGGGTGAAGAAAGCATTGAAGTATGTATGGATGTCTAATTTAGAATCATGGATTCACCTCAGCTTTTAAAATCTCTTGGCTTGACTATGAGTCTTGCTGGTCTTGAAGAAGAATGGAAAAAAAAAACATAAATCACTTTAAGAGCCATGAGTGAATAGGAATGAGATGTCTGAACTTTGGTAGACAGGAGTTGATTTGAAGGCATAACTTCAATGGAGCAGCAGCTTTTGCAAGATGGTGGAAGTAGTAAACTTTTATTGGCCTTGCTACTATATTCCTAATCTTCTTATGTCCAAAGTTTCTTCCCTCCATACATCCTCACACACTTACCAAATTACACTTAAATCTGACTCTGCTGATACCACTTCCTTCTTTAAAATCTGCAAATAAATAAACAAATAAAACCTCTTGCTGAAAAAATAAGATTTAGAGCCCTCACATGGCATTCAGAGCCTTTCATAATCTGGCTCACCCCCAGTGTGTCTTTCTAACCTTGTCATCTCTTAATCTGCAAACAAATAATATGCAAACCCCAACACCTGAAAACACTGTAGTTTCTTTTTCTTTCTTGGGTCAATTGTTCATACTCTTTCTGTGCCTAATGGTTCTCCCAGATTGCTACATATCCAACACCAACACAAGTATGAGGTCCCAGATCAGATCACAGCTCTTTCATGCAGAACTTCTGTACTCCTTCAGTTTGGTATGGAAGTCATTTCTCTTTCCTCTGGGCTTTAATAGTAACTTATTTTTCTTAAGAAATATCACTTATATTTTCTTTTTCTGTAAATGTTTGTATGTCTTATCTTTCTAGACTATAAACTCTAAAGACAAGATTTGTGTTTGATTTTATCTGAATCCCTTTAGTATTTTACACAGTATAAACATGATCTAAGTAAATACATTTTTAAAGTACCTTAGTGGTTATTGTGTTTGTTTTATATCTGTCCTATAATTTATTAGTAGATATTTGTCAGTCGGGACCACTTAATTAGTAGCTAAAAGTCTGATATTTAACTTTATCATTGAAATGTTTTAAAGTGTGTATATTATGCTTCTCTTCACAGCCCCATGCCATCATTCATCATACCATTAGATCTACCATTACATCTACAAGCACAAATGCCAGAGCTGAACAGATGGCTTCAGAAGTAAGTTGTATGTGTTTGGTATACAGTTTCCATTGGTGGTTTTAGAGGCTTGAGCTCAGTATTATTATACTTTTATGCAATAAGAAATTCTCAGATTAATCAAGGCTACGTACCCTTAACATATCAGAATTCCTCTAAGATATATGTTGCTTTACTGCCTTTGGTGGATTTGTGTTCATTTAACATTTTCAGAGATTTTCTTTTCTAATTATAAAGGTAATCATGCCCATTGCAAGAAATTTGCAGGAAGAAAAAACACATCATTCAGAGCCAAATTCTAATTAATAGTTTCCCAAATTTTTTTCATACTTGTCCATGTGTACTTTGTATATACACACATATTTTATGTATACTTTGTATACCTATATGCTTGAATTTATACTACATATAAAATTTTACTTAATATATAAGTATCTTCCATACATTAGCCTAGTCTTTATGACTGTTATGTCTAATGGTTACATAATGTTTTATTACTTGATTTATTGTAGTTAATTCCCTGTTTATGGGCACTGGTGGTGTTTTCACTGTTTTTAGATTAGCTTGAAGATGAATCTTTTCTAAAAATACTTAAAAAGAAAGATTTATTTTTGTATTTAATGTTAATTGACAGTTTAAAATTTTTGCATCAATGTTTTTCATTTTAACTATGTTAGTTTAGAACAACAGATTGAAGAGGAATTATAGATATGGGTTTATTGACTTAAATGTGTACTTGTTTCAAGAAATTTAATGTGATTTAAGATATAAAATAAGACCTATGACTAAAAAAATGCAAATGGAATTGTAAACTGTAATGGAGAAAGATGATACATTAAATATATTAAATAATCATACTAATAATTAGAATTATTACAGAGGAATGTTTTGTTTGTTTATGTCTGAGTTTTTGAACATACATATTAGCTATGGATTTAGAAATCAAGGACATGGAACATTAGAATGTCCTTACTATATCAATCATTTTAATCAGGACTTCATATTTGATCCAATAATTTCAGGACTTATTTTAGTTAGTGCCCAGATTGCTTTCTTATGTTGCTATACAATCTGAAGTCAGCCCTGCAGGTTTCAGATAGATACCCAGTAGAAAAGTGAAAAAGTTGATATTCCCTTATAAAGTGTTTTATATTTTACACAGTCATACAATATTTTAGTAATGTCATTTAATTTATTGTATAGCCTTTGGATTTTGTGTCATTTTTAGGTAGGCCTGCTTGATTCTAAAATTATAAAGAAAGTTCCCTCTGGTTTCTTCTTTTTAGTTTTATTTTTTTAATATTTAAATCTTTGCTATAAAGTGTTTGGTAGAAGGCATAGTTTGAATTTAACTTTTTTCTCTCTCTAGATGACTCCTCATTTATCTCAGTTCTATTTATTAAAATTTTCATTATTTCTCCTCATGGATTCACCATACCATATTTATTATAAACTAAATTCCCAAATATGTATTAGGGCTGGTAGAGCTTTTCCTGGGAATGCTATTCTGCTGCATTAGTACATTTATTCACGTGCCAGCATCATACTTTTCATAAGTCTCTTGATACTGTTCCTCCTCCCACTCACTTTCCCTCCCCCACCACACCAGGTCCTGTCTATGCACACACCTCTTGTAGCTGTTGTCTTTTATTATATTTAAATATTGTATTTTTTGACAAATAAACAAAAGTTCAACTTTACTAAATGTATTAACACAGGAAAAATGGACATCTTTGTGATCTTGTTTTAATGAAATTAGGCTTTTTTTCAGAGATAAGTTGAAGATCTAGTTCTTTGATGAGTGTCTGTAATACTAATATCTTCAGATTAATCTCTATGTGCTTCACATACCAGATAGAAGGAAGAGTTAAGGTCATTTTATTGATACTCTGTAATTTTTTGCAGGTTGTCTTCTGTGTCTAGCAGAAATGTTTTATAAACTTGCTCTTGCCTATTTGATAGATATACATACTTCATTAATTCTAATCTGTTTTTATTTCAGTTTTTTACATGGAATTGAGTAATGTATATGGAATAAATCACTTTATGTATTAAGTATACTGATGGTGATTTTTTAAAAAATATTTTTACTTGTGGATGGACACAATGATTTTATTATTTTCTTTTTATGTGGTGTTGAGGATTGAACCCAGTGCCTCACACAGACTAGGCAAGCACTCTACCACTGAGCCACAACCCCAGCCCCTGTATGGTGAATTTTGAAATATGTGTATACCTGTGTAACTTCTGCCCAGCTCAAGAGCATTATCTGAAACTCAAAAGGTTCTATCATGCTCCTTCATATTCATTACTTTTTATCCTGTACTCCCTTGCTCTCCCTATACCCAGTTTAACCAGTATCCCAATCTCTGCTGCCATAGGTTGCTTTTTACCTGATCTTGACATTCAAACAACTGGGTTCACATGATATGTACCCTTTTGTGCTTAGTTTCTTTTGTTCAGCATTATGTCTATGGGAATCATACATGTGTAGCAATAGTTTATTTTCTCACTGTAGAGAAATACTCCATTGTATAATTATACAATATTGATCATTCTTCTCTTGATTGTCACTTGATTTGTTTCCAGTTTTGGACTATTATAATCACTATGTATTTGTAGTGTATAAATAATTATTATGCACCTTACCTAATCAGTCTAAGATCACAAGGGACAAATGCATAGTCCAAACAGAGTCAGGTTTATTGACTCATATAGAAGAAAGAGTAAAGACAGTTTTTCTCAGTCTGGTCCAGATATTAGCCAAATTGTCTAATTTTAATAATTTGTCATGTAAAATGTCAATTCATGTTTGAATCCAATTACATAGGGAACTGATCAAAAGGCATTGCCATCAAAGGAAGATGGGAGGAAACTAGTCACATACAAACTCCACAGTGATTTTAAAATGCATGGCTTTATCAGATTCATGAATAAATTTCAGCCATGTGTTGAACTAAAACTTAACATGAACTAAAACTAAAAAGAGTGATGTTAATATTAACATGACAGGGATCATAATTAAGATTAACAAGTGTCTGTCAACAATACAAAAATTTCAATTGGTGAAGTAGAAGGACATGTAGCTAAAAAAAGAAGGTACACAAGGTATTGTGCAGATTCATAATGTGAGAGTCAGTGACTCCATTGCTGTGTTCCATGGTCCTGGGCCAGATATTCCACTCAATGTAGTTTTGGGCTTGAAACAGCAGACTTGCATGGAAGTTGTCTTCTTTTTGTAGTTATTTGCTTCTGAAGGACTCCTTGTCAGTTCCTGATTGATGTTTAGTCAAATATTAGAGCTTATTTAACATAGCAGAATTCACACTGGAGAGAAGCCATACAAACATGAAGAATGTGATGAAACTTTTAAAGAAAAATAAAACCCTATTTACCATGGCAAATTTCATACTGAACAGAAGCCCTACAAATATAAAGAATGTGGTAAAGCATTTAAAGCATTTTTATGAAGATCATAGCTTACTCAAAACCAGAGAATTCATACTGGTGTGAAGTCCTCCAGATGTGGAGAATGTGTCAAAACTTTTGAAAAAAAAAGTATGCCTTATTCACCACCAGAGAAATCATACTGAAGAGAAGCCCTAAAAATATAGAGAATGTGGCAAAACTTTTTCTCAAGGATCACACCTTTCTAAACACCAGATAATTCAGACTAAAGAGAAGTCCTAAAATTATAAAGAATAGGGCAATGCTTTTAGTCAAAAAATAAACATTATTTACCACAGATAAATTCACCCTGGAGAGAAGCCAAACAAATGTGAAGAATGTGATAAATTTTTTTAAAATATCAAACTTTATTCACTGCAGCAGAATTCATATTGGAGAGAGGCTCTGTAAAGGTAAACAATGTTACAAATCTTTTAATTAAGAAACAAAATCTTTTTCACCACCAAATAATTCATACTGGAGTGAATCCATATGAATGTAAAGAATGTTGCAGTGCTTTTTGTCAAAGATCATAGCTTAATCAACACCAGAGAATTCACACTGCTGAAAAGTCTTAAAATGTTGATGATGGGGCAAAGCTTTTAATTGAAAAAGTTATGCTTTATTCATCACCAGAGTTACCATACTGGAGAAAAGCCCCAAAATTTTAAGGATGTGACAAAGCATTTTCTCAAATATCACCCTTCTTCAACACCAGATAACTCATAGATGAGAGAATCCCTACAAATATAGAGAATGTGGTAAAGCTTTTAATCAAAAAAACAAACCTTATTTTCCATCAGGGAATTCACACTGAAGAGAAGCTCTACAAATATAAAGAATGTTGCAAAGCTTTGAAAGAAAAATCAAGTCTTATTCACCACCAGATAATTCATACTGGAGAGAATACATAGAAATGTAAAGATGTGGCAAAGCTTTTTATCAATGTCCATACATTACTCAAAACCAGAGAATTCATACTGGTGAGTAGTCCTACAAATGTGGAGAATGAGGCAAAATTTTATAAGAAAGTATACTTTATTCACCACCAGAAAAAGCACAATATAAAGAAGCCCTAGAAATGTAAAGAATGTTGCAAAGCTTTTAATAAGAAATCAACACTTCTTAACCTCAGTAGAATTCATAGTGGAGAAAAGCCCTACAAATGTAAATAATGCAGTGACACATTTATCAAAGATCATACATTACAAAACACCAGAAAATTCACACTAGTGAATACCCTAAAAATATGGACAATGTGGCAAAACTTTTAATAAAAATATGTTTCATTCACCAGCAGAGAAATCATACTGAAGAGAAGCCCTACTAAAGTAAAGAATGTGGCAAAGCTTTTTCTCAAAAAACTAAAACTTATTTAGCACAGCAGAATTCACACTGGAGAGAAATTCTACAAGTGTGAATAATGTGATGAAGCTTTTAAGGAAAAACTAAACCTTATTAACCAGAGCAGAACTTTTCTGGAAAGAAGTCCTATAATATAAAAAATATGGCAAGCTTTTTAATAAGAAATCAAATTTTTAATTAGAAATCAAATCACCACCAGTTATTTCATACTGGAGAGAATGCCTACAAATGTAAAGAATGTGGCAACACTTTTTGTTAAAGATCATATCTTACTCAACACCAGAGAAATCATACTGGTGAGAAGTGCTACAATTTGGAGAATGCAGCCAAGTTTTTAATCTAAATTCAAACCTTATTTAGCACAGGAGAATTCACACTGGAGAGAAGTCCTGCAAATATGAAGAATGTGATGAAGCTCTTAAAGAAGAATCAAAGCTAATTAACCACAGCAGAATTCATACTAAAGAGAAACCCTAAAAATGTGAATTATGTGGCAAACCTCTTTTCAAAGAAAATATCTTACTCAACTCCAGAGAATTCCTACTGGTGTGAAGCCCTACAAATGTGGAGAATATGGAAAAGCTTTTAATAAAAAATAAATGCCTTATTGTACACCAGGGAAACTATACTGAAGAGAAGTCCTACAAGTGTTAAGAATGTTGCAAAGCTTTATTTCAAAGATTACTCCTTACTCAACACCAGACAATTGAGACTAAAGAGAAGCCCTATCAATGTAAAAATTTTGGCAAAGCTTTTAGTGGAAAATTAAAAGTTATTTACCACAGTAGGATTCACACTGGAGAAAAGCCCTATAAATGTAAGGAATATGATAGTTTATAAAGAAAAATCAAACCTTATTAACCCACAGAAGAGCAGTACATATTTTGCAGTCATTGCTCATGAATATTGTACTACAGCTTGTTCACAAAGCCAACAGGTTCCCACACCTGTGGTGGCTCAGGTAGTCTCTTGGCCTTCATCAATATCCTGAGACTGCCACTTTTGTCCCTTTTATACTGAGGCTCTAACTTCTTAGACTGAGTGACTACAAGTTCCTGTATCTCTCTAATGTGAAGAAAATTATGAGACTATCCAATTTCTGAACATGTGAACCAAGCTAATAAATCCCTATTTATAATCATACATTGTTTTTTTCACCTTAAAACCCTGATGTATAAATAAACCTAGTAGATTTGTAACACTGACTCTTTCATCATAGTAAATACACAAAACTTAATACCCTGCAGCAGCACTGTATATGACTTAAAATAATATTCCATTTATTAAAAACAGCATTTTTTGTGAAAGAAAATTTTTTTGCTATCATTACCATCAATGTTAAATGGTTCTTGCCATGGGATTTCCAATTGAAGAGAATTATACTTCAAAGACATTTAGAAATTTTTGAAACAGAGAATTAATGCAATTTCACTAGAAAACAATACTTGTTTGTGACAGAGAATTATATTTAGGTATTTGTGGTTCAGATCTCAAAGAAATTTGTGTGATGCTTATATAAAGTCAAACCACCTTGTCTTTCACGGAAAAAACTGGAAAAAACTATGTCTGCTCAGAATAGAAGTGTCTGTGTGTGGTACGTGAGTTCTCCCCAGTATGATTTTTTTGGCAGTGAATAAGGCGTACTTTTTTATTCAAAGCTTCACCACATTCTCCACATTTGTATGACTCCTCAAAACTATGAATTTTCTGGTGTTGAGTAAGGTATGATTTTTGATGAAAAGTTTTGCCACATTCTTTACATTTGTATGGTTTCTCTTTAGTCTGAAATTCTGGTGTTTTATAAGATGTGGTATTTCAGAAAAGCATTTTTCACATTCTTTACATTGTATGCTTCTCTCCAGTATGATTAATCTGGTGGTGAACAAGGCATACTTTTTTTTTTATTGAAAGCTTTGCCATATTCTCCTCATTTATAGTGCTTTTCACAGTATAAATTTTCTGGTGTTGAGTAAGTTATGCTCTTTGATAAAAAGCTTTGCCACATTCTTTACATTTGTAGGGATTCTCTGCAGTATGAGTTATCTAGAGGTAAATAAGTCTTGATTTTTCATTAAAAGTTGTGCTACATTCTTTTGTTGAGTTTCTCTCCAGGATGATTTCTCTCATGTCAAATAACGTTTGATTTTGATTAAAAGATTTACTACATTCTTTATATTTGTAGATCTTTTCTCCAGTATGGATTCTGCTATGGTTAATAAGGTATGATTTTTGTTTAAAAACTTTGTCATAGTCTTGACATTTGAAGGGCTTCTCACCAGTATGATTCTGCTGTGGTAAATAATCAATACCTTTCCTTTATGGAATACAGTTCCCAAACAATAATCTTTCCTACCAATTTTTTACATTATATAGAGTATTATTACTCCTTCTGAATGCCTATTTATAGACTGTAACACATGGTAGTAAATAGATCTCTGGCTTGGTACACATGGCTCCTCAAAACTTAAAAATCCAGAGCCCATGAGCTGGATCATGTGAACATATGGATGTGGCAGGGCTCACTGACAGCTTTCTGACACAACACCAGACTGCTTTCTACCTCCAAACATTTTCTTTCTGAAATGTAATCTCCATGGGGTCTCACAGAGACTAAGGGTCTAAGTCTGTTAGGGTGTAGGGATGACTAACCCACATTGATAAAGCAGGCAGTGTGTGGGGCAAGAAGACTCCTACTAGGGTGCCAGGAAGACTGACCAACAGTGAGCAAGCTGGCAGTGTGAGGGGCCTGTGGAAAGCTGGGGTTGTGGGAAGTCCAAACCACAGTGAGCAATGAGGCCTTGTAGAGAGCATGGGCCAATCTGCTCAGGTGTGGAAAAAACTGACACAGACTGAGAAGGCAGGCATTGTGAGGGGCTTGTGGAAACCAGTCAGGTGCAGGGAAGACTGATCCAAATGATGAAGCAAGCAATGTGGCAGACATTCAGAAATGAGTGTGGTGCAGAGAAGACTGAACCACCTGAGAAACAGGCAGTACAAGGAGTGTGTCAACACCTGCAGATAAGACACAGATGAGGAAGCAGGAAGTGTGAGGTGCATAGGAAAAACCCTTGAGGGAAAGAAGAACATAACCTGAGTGACCAATCAGGCAGTTTGAGAAGCGTGGAAAAACCTGCGGGGGTGCAGGGAAGACTGACACAAAGTGTTCAAGCATGCATTGTGATGGTCATGAGGATACTAACTGGGGTTCAGGGAAGAATGACTGACAGTGGGAAGCAGGCAGTAAAAGGGACATGAGTAGACCTGGTAGGATTCAGGAAAAACTGACACACAAAGAGCAACCAGTCAGCGTGAGGGACCTGTGGGAAATTAGCTGAAGTGAACAGAATTGACCACAGTGAGGAAGCAGGCAGTGTTAGTGCTCTGTAGAAATAAGCTGGGATGTAGGAATGACTGATGCAGTTGAGCAAGCAGGCAATATGAAGAGTGTACAGGCACCTCTGTTGAAGGGAAGAATGACCAAGTAGGCAAGCAACATTGTTACAGTCTGGTGGCAATGTCCTGGGTGGCAAGGAAGACTGACCTGCTTAGCAAGCAGTGCATAAAAGGAGTGTTTGGAAACCTGCTGAGGCATAGGTAAGACTGAACCAGCTAAACAAGTAGGCAGGCTGAGGGTCCTGTGGTAACCTACTGAGGTGCAGGGAAGATTGACTTAGTTGAAGAAGCAAGCAGTGGGAGAGGAGTCTGGACATCTGCTGGGATGCAGGAAAGATCTACCCAGTGGGAGCAAGCAGGCAGTGTGAGGGGTATGGGGACACCTATTGAGATGCAGAGAGGAATGACCAAACTGGGCATGATGGAGTGGAAAGGGAGATGGAGAAACCTGTTGAGGTGCAGTAAAGATTGACCTAGCTGAACAAGTAGGCAGTGTGAGGTTCCTATAGGTGCAGGAAGGAGTACAGGGAAGTATGACCCACATGATCAAGCAGACAGTGTGAGGACCCCGTGGAAACCTGCTGAGGTGCAGGGAATACTGACCCACATGAAGAAGCAGACAGTGTGAGTGGAGTGAGGACATTAGCTGGGATGCATTAGAGACTTACTCAGATGGAAAAAGCAGGGACAGTGAGGCACATGCTAAGCCAGCACTCTACAAACCAAGCTATATCTTCAGCCCTGGAACAGCCCCTTTTAGTACCCTGTAGATCCACTACTGGTCTGACTCTGTTAAATTCTCTACAAAAAACCAAGCCCCAGACAAAACCAACAAAATTGCTAATGGATTCTTCATTTTCATTTTCAGAGCAATCCTGCAAGGAACCTTTTGTTCATGTCAAGACCCACAATCTAAGGGGTGCGTTGTGAGGGGAAAGGTTTATCCCTGCCTATTGAAGGAGGAAAAGGGTTGTAGATGATCACTGAGCAGAAAATGATGTCAGTGAGCATGGAGGCCAGCAGCAGGAGGAGAGGCAGGAATATGTGGGAATTAGAAATATGCTCAGGTTGTTAGTAGAAGGGAGATTTCTGGGATCATTCACACCTGTATCTCTAGTCATCCCAATCAAAATCTGCTGATGTTTCCCTCACTCCTCTTTTTCCTCTTGGCATTTTCCTTGGAAAATTTATAAGCAGGAGATATCTGGGCAAAATGCACAACTCAGTGGAGGTTCTGGATCTACATCTCATTTACAGGTGAGGTAGAAGAATGAGTTTCTCCTGGGTAAAGCCTTTTTCCCTAAACTAGAAAATGCCTCAGAAATTCAGTCACATGTTATCAGTAAATCTAAACAGACAAAGGCAATTGGTGATGGATCACGGGGTCTGGGGACCCAGGACCAATATTTGCTGGCAGGAAAAAAAATTTCTCATCCAATTTCCATCTGCCGCTAGTTATGATTGCAGTTCTTTCTCTCAAGATTAAATGGAGTGAGATAAGTGGCTGAAAGTCATATACAGGATCTCTCAATCATTCAACTGCAATCTTTTCCACTCTGAAAAAGGCCTCACTTGGTGTCCCATGCTCCTGTGCCATGAGAGCAAAAGATGGGAGAGTGAATCTATTCAAAGTGGAAGGGGCAGGCTTTGGGCATGTCAGGTGTGAAGGGCCTGGATAATCCAGGCTCTGGTGGGAGAATGCACTTTCTCTATCTCCCAGAGGGTTTTTCCAGGTCTTGGGCCACTTGGACATTGAGGAGTGGCTTTCATGATCTCGTGCCTGCACCACAGGTAGCACCTGAGATCACAGAGGGGTGGCATGACAGCTCAGTGGCATCACGGGTCCCATGGCAACCAAAGATGCTTCTGGTCCCAGCCGCTTCAGAGATACAAAACAAACACCAGCTCTGCAGTGACAGTAAGAGGAAAGATAAAGGGAGCAAGGGCCAGGGGCCTGATCTTTCAATAAATGTGATCCTAACCTCTTGTACCAGTTCAAGAGGAGCTATGGTGTGTGCAGGATGCAGCTGAGTGTGCTGTGGATTGCTCTTGGTCCAGGCAGGACAAGGGATCCCTCTAAAGCCTGACAGCTCACACTACCCTCCAGGCCTGCTAGGTGGTGCCGTGATCCTTTGGTCACACCAGGCATCATGACAGCCAGGACTTCTAGCTTTTGCTGCAGGCATTGAGCCCCCATGAGGTCTAGGGGACCAGGCAGAGATGGAGGGCTGCATTAGGGCACATGAATCACCAAGCTTAGCATTGGCCCCAGCGGCATTGCCCTCCAAAACCACTCCTCCAAGTCTGGACACAGTCGGGATTTCCCCGAGTCAGGCAACTAGCCTAGGGCCCTACCAGCCACACGGCATGATGGCTGGTGACAGCTCAGTGCAGGGAAGCATGCAGCACAGCTCTCTGGTTTAGGTGCTCCTTGAATTGGGAAATATCACACACAGTCTGGTCAGTTGCCCCTCCTTTCCTAGAAAGCCCTGACATGAAACAGCTGAACCCTGGGGAGTTTGTCTTCTAAGTGGAGGTGGGTGACTGCTGGGATATCTCATGAAGAGACCAGGAAGTCATTCACTCAGCATGTAGGATGGAGGCGGGAACTGTCAAGCAAGGAGAGATGATCTGTGCTCACTCCACCTGCCAGGTCCAACCACCTTGGCTGCTGCCTTACAACTGGGCTGCACTCAGAAAATTGTACTGCTGTGATTTTTCCAGAGGTCCTTCAACTCACCTTCAGAGGCAGAAATATCTGGCCAATCTGTGTTCACCCAAGGGTTCATTCCTTTGACCAGACTAGTGCCTCTGTGGCACAAGGCCCTCTGGGAAATGGCCAAGATACCTATCTTGCCCCTGAAAGATGCAGACCACAAGCCAGTGGATGAAACAAGAGCCTGCTGTTGGCATGATGAACACAATTTCACAGGGCATAGTACCAAATTTGAATGGGCATCGTGCTGAAAGAGGAATGGTTAGGAAGCTTCAAAGCTGAATACTCAAAATGGAAGAGTGAGGACATTTGGGGGGCATGAAAAGCTAAAGGGTGTTGGTGCTGAAAACCAACTACAGTAAAGTGACACTAAAAAATGGTCATTGTTTAAGGTCTATGCCTAAATTCCAGGACATCTCTTCAGCTTCAACATACTGCACCAATACAGGAAGTAGCCTGTGCCAGATCATTCTGTAAGCAACCATCTGACCCTAATTCCCCTTGCAAGGACATCAATGCCCTTGCCAATTCCTGGCTCTCTCCTGTTACTTGCAAGGGACAACTGATGACACCTATGCTGATTTCTACTTTTCTTGGCACAAGACCTATGAGGAAAGGTTTTCCTTACACCACACCACATACTCCCATGACCTTAAGCATAAATGACTTCATTTTGGGATATGCAGCACTGAAGCATGGGTCTCAAAATAAAGAGTTCACCACAATATCAGAAATTTAATCATAACCATCTGTGCTCAAATGCAAAAGCAAAGGCCCAAAATGGGTAAAAACCTGAATATCAATGGGTTAAAGCAAATGCAAATGTGTGACAGGACTTACTGAGTTGGAAGAGTGTATCCTCAAGCATTTTCAAATTTTAACATCCTTTTCATTTCTCAGACTTTCTTAGGTCCACCACCAACATGCCACATGCCTAATGTGTCTGCTTTCCTTCATTCAAATAGGACTTCTTGTGTCATTTCTGACCCTATGAAGCACAATACACTCATTCACAGAACCGTGGTAAACCTGAAAACACCATATCTTTCTCCAAATTCTACAATGCATCTCTTCAGAACCTCCCTCAAAATTAAGAACAGTATATAAAATGGTTTCATTCCTGTAGATCCTAGACCTCCAATGATACTGGGAGACTAGGTTGCAAATTCCCCTGTTCTTCCTGAATGCTCTGAGCAGAAGCTAACATGAATTTATCTCCAAATCATAAATTTTTTCATAAAGACATTTGCAACCCAATGCAAATGAAAACTGACTGAGAAAAGCGAGGGGAAAGGGCGGCTTCTTTGATCCTCACCTCTTGCTATTCAAGTTGACATTGAGGTTCACATGGAAAGTGCTGAGGTGTGCAAGTCCACTTCACTTGCACAGAATCTGGAGTTTGCCTGAGAAGCCTGGAAATTCCCAAAGACAAGTGCAGTGGTCATATTGAATTTCCTTCCATTGCAACCTGATCTACATTGTATGCTTCAAGAACTTGCTGATGATATACACCCATGAACATACTTGTGAGAATGATCTAAGACATCAATTCCTGAGAGTTGACTCATTTCAAGAAACAACTCCTAAGAAATGCAGGTGACCAGGAAAGCACTGCAGCTCCATGTTGAAAGTTTCACTGGAAAATGCTTGTGTGTCAAACTAGTACTTTTTTAACTGTACCGATTCAGTTGATAAAGAGTAGAAAAAGTTGAGATGAGGGAGGGTTGGCATATTCAATAGGGTTTTATTATTTGTTTTTTCCCCTGTGGGATGTGGGATTCAAACCACGGCCCTTGCGCATGCTGGGCAAGCACTCTACAAAACAAGCCATTTATTCAGCACTGGAGAATACCTTTTAGGTACACTCTAGATCATCTATGGGTCTGACTCTCTGAAATTTTATGCAGAAAAACCAGCCCCAGAGAAGGCCAACAAATTTTAATGAATTCTGCATTTTCCTCTTTATAATAATCCTGCAAGAAACCTTTTGTGCCTGTCAAGACCCACAATCTCCATGTGCATCCCTGTCTATTAAAGGAGGAAAAGGGTTGTAGGTGATCACCAAGCAGAAAATGATATCCATAAACATGGAGGCTGGGGCAGAAGGAGAGGCAGGCATATGTGGGAATTAAAATATGCTCAGGTTGTTAGTATGAAGGGAAATTTTGGGGATCATGCACACCTGGATCCCTAGCCTTTCCAATCAAAATCTGCCGATTCCTTCCAAACTCCTATTTTTCCTCCTGGCATTTTCCTTGGAAAATTTCTAAGCAGGAGACATATGGGCCAAATACACAACCCAGTGGAGGTGCTGAATTTTGTCTACTATCTCCTTTATGCGTGAGGTAGAAGAAGGTGTTTCTTTTGGGCAAAGCCTTTTCCCTAAACTAGAGAATGCCTCAGAAACTCAGCCAGACACTGTCAGTAAATCTAAACAGGCAAAGGGAAGTGGTAATGGCTTGTGGGGTGTGGTGTCCCAGGACCAATATTTGCTGGCAGGAAAAGAAAATTTCTTATCCAATTTCTATATGCCACTAGTTATGTTTGCAGCTTTTTCTCTCAAGATTCAATGGAGTGAGATAAGTGGCTGAAAGTCATATCCAGGATATTTCAATCATTTGACTGTAATCCATTCCACTCTGAAAAAAGCCTCACTTGGTTTCCTGTGCTCCTGTGCCAAGAGAGAAAAAGATGGGAGAGCGACTCTATTCAAAGTGGAAGGGGCAGGCGTTGGGTGTGTCGGGTGTGAAGGGCCTGGAGAATTCAGGCTCTGGTGGGAGAATGCACTTTCTCTCTCTCCCAGAGGGTTTTTCTGGGCCTTGGGCCACCTGGAGTGTGAGGAGTTGCTTCAGTGACCTTATGCCTGCACCAGAGATAGCATCTGAGGTCACAGAGGGGCAGCATAACAGCTTGGTGGCATCACAGTTCCCATGGCAACCACAGATACTTCCAGTCCTGGCTGCTTCAGATCGATTCAAAATGAGGGCCAGCTCAGTGCACTGCAAGGAGTCTGACTGAGGAGGCCCTCAGGGACATGCATTCTGCTGGCCCACCACTCTTCCCAAAACCAGGATTCTTCCACAATCCCAGATCTGTGGGACACAGTGACTCCCACCACATTGCCTGAGACTCACTTCTTGTTCACCCAACTGCAACCTCTCTTGCCTTCCCAACCCCTCCCAGAAATTCCCTCCATGATTTACTCCAGTTCAGTCCTTGCCACACTTCCATTTCTATCATGCAGAGGATCCCTGAGGCCTAGATATGAGACACACTTGACATCCATGTAAATGTCACTGGCCACAGGCTCTATCATCCTCCCAGGCTCAGGTGGCAGATGGGAGATGATCATGGAGATGACATTGACCACCTAGTCCTGAGGAGGCAAGGGGAGTGCAACTTTGGTCTGGCTCACATCCAGCAAGAAACACTGATGCCATAGTGCTTATGGTGTTGTGTCTCTAACCTCTTACTCCTCCCACCAGTCCCCCCTGGGGCCTTGGTGGTATGTCCAAAACATCCACAACCATAGTGTAACCAGTGCAGACATATGCCCACAGAACCTCTTCTGCAGCAATAGCTCAGGTTGGTCAGCACCACCACAGACACACTCCTGGCATCCATGCGGTAGTGGATGTCATTCCAGAGCTGCACCAGATCCTTGCTGCCTCCTGGCATCTGACAATTCTGGAAGAAGAACATGCTGAGCCTTGGCTGTCCTCAGCTCCCTGGCTGCCAACCCTGCAATCCAATGTTGTTTAAGGGAGTAATGTCTGAGATTGAAAACAATGATCATTAAATTCACAGTGTAGTGAAGCAGGGCAGGTACTATAGTGCCTACAAGACTCTGAGGAATTACCCTGAACACCCAGGCACTTTTCAATCCATGCTGAGAGCATCACCTCACCCTCCAAGTACCCAGACCTGCCAACCCACCTTGACACCCTTCACCTTTTCCAACAGAGGATGGTTCTCAGATGCACAGGTGAAGAAGTTAAGGCATGGAGAAAGATGCCTGACAACCAATCTTTGGGTGAACAACAAGCATCATTCCACAGTCAGTGCCACATGTTTTGGACCCAGGGGCCAGTGTTGACCTACACCTTAAGTGAATGACCACCCAGTAGGGCCAGGTCCTCAGATGCTAGAAATGTTCAAAGCTGAGTGGGATAAAGGGGACCCTATCCTTGCCCAGTGATAACTCACTCATTCTGAGCCAGATTTGACCCAAAAACAAGAACTTCCAGATTGGCACTCCCAGTACCCTGTGCAGTACCTCCATTTACTCAACCCTTACTGCCCACCATGTTGCCTCTAGTACCATGTCCACAGAACTGGCAGAAGGTACTGGGAATCATGTGCCCTGCTTTCTGAGGTTGTGATACCATGGCCCTCTGCCATCTCCTCCCTGCCCGGATCATAAAGCAGGACTTGGCTGTGGTAAGAAGTCCCTGCACAGGACAGGTTCTGCCCTGTGCTAGGTGTGGTGGCCATGTTCCCTCAGGTCTCAGCTACATGTTACATCATCAAACATACCTGTGAGCCATCGTGACTGAGGTTATAACCCTCTCTGGGGCTTCTCCTCAGCAAGATGAGGTAATGCAGGTCACAGCCTCTGGCAGAGGGAGAAAAATATCATCAGGTCCTAGAGAGAAATGTCTTGGGAGTTCTAGGATGATGAAGAGATCACTTACCCTCTAAGGGATCTGGGGGCCCAGAGACAGAACTGAAAAGTGGGCAGGCCCAGAGACAGTCCCTGGGGGTCCTACCAGATATACACCTGCTCTTTACAGATCCCTTTGGCTGCTGGGTAGATTTAGCAAGGACCTAAACAACCTAGTGAGTCTCTGTATAAAAATAAAAAATAAAAATAAATAAATAAAAAATGGTTTGGGATGTGGTTCAGTGATTGAGAGTCCCTGGGTTCAATTCCTGGTACCAAAATATCTCCTATGGACCAGACATATCACTATTTGGAAACTGCCTATCATCACCAAGACACACTTTAAACCAATACATCACTGTTTAGGGAGGAGAATGAAGCACAATTCTCTTAGTAGATGGGC
Organism: Sciurus carolinensis; assembly: GCF_902686445.1. Lineage (NCBI taxonomy): Eukaryota > Metazoa > Chordata > Mammalia > Rodentia > Sciuridae > Sciurus > Sciurus carolinensis. The sequence continues at coordinate 739,058 of NW_025920181.1, forward strand.
AAATAAAGATTATAATGGCTCTCTATCAATAAGGTCAGGTTGTGATACCAAACATGTTGAGATCCAAGGTACCACCAGATTACTGGAGAGATACATCTGGTCTTTAGATTGTGAGAAATAGAAGGTCTGCTAGTTCATTTTCAGAATCTAGTATTCAGTCTTAATCAGATTCAATTGTAAATCTTCCCTTTTCCCTGCCCTAATTCTAATATTAGCCAATTGAGTAGACTGTAACCCCAAACTCCTCAAGTCAGAGTGAAGGGCAATACACATTAGGTTAGAGATAAAAGCAAGTGGTCAGCCCACCCAGGCACTTGCTAGGCATTTTCTGGTAGCATAGCTTTCTATGAGAAGAACAGGTTTGCCTTGCCCACTCACTTTTGGGCATAGTATCATTTTGTGTGGCACCTCCTTATTTCCAACAAAACTTACTGCAAACTGAGATCCTGGGTTTACAAGACCACCTTGTTGACAAGGACGCAGCTCTCCAAAGGTGGACCATGTCTTATCAATTGATTTTTTTCATTATTTAGCAGTGTGGCACAGGATGACCACTGCACATGGACATGATGATTAGGTAGTTTTACTTCCTATTTCCAAGCTGGTTAAAGTTGATCCAGTGAGGATAGTTCATCCTGACTGAGCTCATGTTCTGTTGGGTATAGTGGAAGCAGCCTCCACCTCCCTCTGCACCATGCCTCACCACCCAGGCTTACCTCTAGAAGCCAGCAGGCTGCCTGCAGTTTCTCCTGCTAGACCAGGACACAGGCACATGGCAGGACCATATTCACATTGTCCAGGAGGTACAGGCAGAGATGGCTCTCCAGAATGGCAGCAACCAATGGCTGTGCCTTGGCAAGGTCATCCTGCATGTCTTGGCACAGCACACCTGCCAGGATCACCAGTTCTGCTGGGTCCTGTAAGCAGCCCTCATGCTCCTTCAGCTGCACCAAGAATCTCTGCATTCTCTCCATCACAGAGATTGTCCTTCCCATCTATCAACCTTCAGACCAAGTCTGTGTGGTATGTGACCCTGAGGACAGGAACACTTTCACAGGACAGTAAGAACAAACCTGAGAGAAGAGACCTACATCACACACCCTTTAGAATTTCCTTCTAAACACCCTAATGGTTGATGGTTCAAAGAACTGACCTGGGTGCTATCTGTAACCATCCACCTGGGGTGTGAACTTCTCTGTCCTCTGTGCTTATCCTTAGGTTCACTGGCCTGGCAATCTCCTTTCTCCTCACCACTTCTCCTCCAAGGACTGAATCTTTCCTCTCACTCCTGGTGTGGCTTCTGGTTCACCAGAGGCCCTGGGCTGCCAGATCAGCATCAAAGCTCCACCTAACTTCACATGCACACAACATTTTCATGGAAGAGACACAGCTGCAGCCAGCACCAGTCCCACTAGTATGATAAACATGTTTCCTGGATCAAACTCTCTTACAGCAGAGTACCCCACCGAGGGTGGAGTTCTCCACCTGGGGGCTGGGGGAGCTTGTTGGTGATTGATGTTGAGACATAAGTTTATTCACTGCCTAATTTGCTTCTGGGGAAATCTCCTTAATGTGAGGCCTGAATATGCCCTTCTGGAGGCAGGAAATTCTGCCTGCTTGTACTCTCTGGCCCTGGGTCTGACTTGGTGTGGTTGTTCCTAGCAGGGAATGGGCACACTCTCCTTTAATCCTTTCCTCTGGCTCCTTGACTGAAGGGAGCTCCAAAGGTTTCAGGGTGGGGGACAGAGCCCTCTCAGGACCCAGGTTTTCTGCAGTACTCCACTGTCAGCCTTTGGGAAGGACAAGGCTGGGTGCAGATTGGATGGGACCCTTAATTGAGAAAAGAAAACAGCTACTTTTTCTATGGGAGTGTGCAGAGAAGAGGGACCAGGTGGAGACAGTTGGGTTTTTGGGCTTCCTAACTACAACAGACCCTGCCACATGCTCCTAACTTTCGGGATGCCTTTTGCTGGGAAGCAAGGAGAGGTGCCAGCACCACATCCACACACAGGGAAGGCTCTGCTCTCCACACCTTAGGCCCAACTCCCAAGCCCATAGAGACTCCCACCCAGTTGCTCTTTTGAGGCTCCTGAGATGATGGCCTCTTTACCCCACTCCAGGTGCCGGACCACTCCTTCACCCATGGAGCCCCTGGAAACCCAACCCTCACCTGCCTCCAATGGCAGACCCAGCCAGACACACCCTGCAGGGAAAGAGGCACCAGGTGGGCTTCACAGGGCTTGGATGCTACCAAGCTGCAGCCAATCCACACAAGCCTAGAAACCTGGGGCCAGAATGTGGGAGGACAAAGAGGAAACCATGATGTAAGCCATCCCCACTCCAGATGCCATGAACAGAAGCAAAGCTGGACTGGCCCTTCTGCTCTCCTGTAGGCTGTGAGGTGGTTTTGCCTCCATCCAGACCTAAGGACCACCTTGCATGGGGTGCACTCGGGGCTGCATGCTTTGGAGCTGTTCGATGGAGAGACTCTGAAGTCCTGAGATCTGGGCACCTGGAGCATGTGCACAGCAGTTGCCAACACCTTGGACTGAGAAAGACCAGTAGTGTGTACTCCAGAGACAATAAGGATGCAATTGTTGCACCTGATGAATGATTGCTAAATACACGATGGCTTCCAGGACCAGCTGCTGGAAGCTTGTTATAATTAGGTTAGGGTTATCATTGCCATGGTACAGTCAAATGATGTGTTCCAGGACAGCAATAGGCAGTGCACCCACATGAAATAATTTAGATATGCAGAGGTAAATTACTTAGGCCATATCATTACACTTTAGCTGCCCATGGGAAAATAATTATTTAGTTTTAGTATTTATATTAGTCATTTTCATTTTCTTCTTTTTGCTTCTGTGCATTTTCTTATTTTTATAAGATTACATTTTTCTGTTTTTTTTTTTTTTCTCTTTTTAGACTTATTTTCAAGACAAGGAAAGAGAAAATAGGACTATAAATTTGGGAGAGGCAGTCCTGACCGACCCAGGCTGTGAGGCTGGAGTGATTCTGACTTAGAGAAGAACAGGAGTAGAATCAGTCTGTGGACTTCTCTCTTGCTCATGAGGAAGATTTCCAAGGAAACATTCGCATACAAGTTGTCATTAAGCATGAATAAATTTAGAAGCTAAACCATCCCATCATGTACATTATTAAATTCAAATAAGTTTAATGCATTTTATTATTCTAATTTGTTGATATAAAATCAGTTACTTTTTTTGTTTACCATTCTCTGAACACTCAAATTATCCCTAGGTTACTGTTTATAAATATTGTTTTGTTTGACCAGTTCATCCTCTCTCTGAGCTGATGTGAAAACACTACCCAGAGACCCTGCACCCTTGACCTCCCTTGAATGTGGCCTCCAAATTCTGTGATCATCTTTTGTTTCTAGGTGGGGGATTGTGTTATTTATCTGGTCCCAAACTCCAGGGTTCAGGGAATCCTCCTGCCCCTGTTACTGAAGGGATCATTGTTTCCACTCAGCAGAGAATTGTAGAACAGGACAAAAATGTAACAAACAAGCAGCACATTTATTGCAATTATTAACTATTCCTGAAGCCTGTATAACTTTTGTCTTTTCTGGGTCTAGGGAAGGGTAGTGGGATTACATAAGTCTACAAGATAATGATTGAAATGTTTGTTTGCTGGTATCAGATCCAGGATTTTTTTATTGGTTATAGACAAAAGCCTTCACTTCTACCAAGTTCCATTTATGACAAATTTTTCATTTGACAATATTTTTCCTTCAAAATATTCAAAACTTCTGCCTTCTATGCACTGAGGCTACAAGTGAATTACACAAGATGACATAGCAAACTGAAGTCTAAGCCTGAGTTGCAGTTGCCTGAATGTGCACCTTCCCCTAGGAACTTGTTCTTCCTTATGTGGTACATGTATGGCAAAACGTACATTTACATGGTTTACCAGACATAGAGCACATACTTTAGCAAACACATGCAATTCTTTATGTAGTTTTTCCTCTTTACACATTTTTCTTTACCCTGGCTATCTGAGGTTGACTCTGTGCAATGAGAAGAACACCACAAATATTGGGCATTAAAAAAGCAATAGCTTCCTCCTCTTCAAGCAGCAGTTTGATTGTCCCCTCAGATAAAAAGCACAAAATAGAAGGTGCATTCAAGATATTTAAAGTGCTGAATTCTCACATTCTTCCCAGATAGGCTTAATCTCTCAGGGATCCACATTTTCCAGACTGATGTTAATTCATATAAAGTATAAGCTAAGGTTGTGAAGTAAAGTGATTCTGAAAGCAACTGTATCTGGTTTTCAATATCCTGATTCTACAGCTATACACATACACAGCAGCACCATCTCTCAAAGTCCCTGGCTTGACACACCACTTCGATATTTTGAGCTCATCATTTCCCATGTTATCCATGGCCATCAGAGGCAAATCCCCTACCACAATACAAGATTCATATTCTATTACCATTTAAAGATGTATTTTCTCTAATCTTCTCATACAACTTGAACACCTACAAAATAATTTCCCTTAAAGTTACTTCTACAGGAAAGTATTTTTCCAGACTAAATGAAATAATAGGCATATCAGAATAAACCTTTCAATACCTGATAAAGTGACCCTTCCTGATCAGGCTTCCCCTCATGTGGTGCATTCACAGATCTTCATTTCTACTTTATAATAATAATAATTATTATTATTATTATCATCATTATTATATGATGGGGACATGGGAGGAGGACAGTGTTATGTGATGGGGAAGTTTGCAGGAAGAAGGATAAAAAAGAATGTAGTTACCCCTCTGCAATGAGTACACAAGAGTAGGGAAGTCATGCAGAAGAGTAAGTTGCTGTGTAGAAAGGCCAGTAGAAAGGGTTAAAAGAGAAGAAAGTGGTTGTTTTGAGGGAATGGAAAGTAGAGGGCCTAGGATGGGCAGATAATTTTTTTAACATAATGACAAAGAATATGAGATAAATAGAAAGGACTGGGTTGGAGCACTTGCCTACCACATGCAAGGTCTCAGGTTTCATCCCCACCAATACACCCACCCCCCAACACAGTAGATAAGGAATAAAGATAGAAAATCAACACTCAGAAGATAAATCCTCAGGCACAAAAGGAAATATCAGAAGTTGGAGAAAGGAGAAGATGGTAGAGTCCATCTGCATGGCCCAAAGTAATACACTGACAAGGGCACTGAGCAGAAAGGCTCCTGAAGGGCAGAGCAAGCCATGTGTGGAGATACAAGGCAGGAGGTCTTAACACCTTGCTCGAGGCTCACCATAACAGACTTGTATATCTTTACTACCTACTAGATTGGACACCTGTTATTTATTTTGTACACAGCCACCACATTAGGTTTTCCCAAACATCAAATTCCCACCTGGGACAGCATCTTCCCTGGATATAGGGAGAATTGAATCAGGGCACTCTTACTGTCAAACAGCATAGGCAGGAGAATTCTCATTTTTTCCACCCCCATATTGCCTACAACATGCTTATGTACTCAAGAACATCTCCACAGGTAGAACACAGGCCTGTACATAACAGCTATCCTAGGATATGTTCCTGCATCTGGTTGGCACCATTTTCCCTGTGACTTTGAGAGTTCAGGAATCCTGAAGCTGTCCTGGCCATAAAACCTAGTCCTTTTCCCATTTACTGTTTTGTTGCTGGTTTCCACACCCATCCTCACCTGTGGCTTCCACAAAACTCGTTTCCACTACTCAAGGTACCAGAAAGACTAATACATCTTTCACAGCATTCCTTATGTCATATTAATGGCAAAAATAAGATTATGATTGACACCTCAACGAAGAGCTCAATCTGTTCAAGAAAGAAGAATACCAAAGTCAGTCACTGGAGATTGTTTAAATATGAAACGACAATTCAACATGTTGAAAGTGATGACTCTATGCACATATATGATTATATGACCAGTGTGATTATGTGACCCATGTGATTCTACAACATGTACAACCAGAAGAATGGGAAGTTATACTCCATTTATGTATGATGAGTCAAAATGCATTCTACTCTCAAGTATAAGTAATTAGAATGAATTTTAAAAAGTGACTGGGATCTGAAGGTGATCCCTGACATCCCAAATTTGCACCAACAGAAATGAAACTCTGAGGCTACAGTAAAACATCCTCCAGATGACCACCCCACTTTACCCACAGAAGAGAACAGCAAAGGACATTTTGCCTGGACAGTTAGCAGCTGATGCAAAGCTAGTCTGAGATGACAAAGAATTACACCATGCTGAACAGGGGGCATCTAACTACTGCCAGGGAGGAAGTTATGGCAAAACTGACCTGATGATCATTGCAATATACTGAAAGCCAGAAAATGCTCCATGGTGTCCATTATGGTTGCCCTCCTGGGATGGTGCTCTGGGGTCCTGGTCCTGGACTTTCTTCCACTTGTCATCCAATTGACTCAGGATGTTGAGGCAGGAAGAGGTGAGTTAAAGGTCAAACTCAGCAATTTAGCATGGTCCAAGGCAACTTAGATGAAAGCATAGTTCAGGCTAAGAAATCTGATCAGATACCAGGGGTGAAAGTGATATCTACTCCCATTAATGGTTTGCACCTGCCTGTCATCCCAGTGACTCAGGAGGCTAAGACAGAATAGAAAGACTGCAAGTTTAAGACCATCCTCAGGGAGTTAGTGAGATCCCATGCAGCTCAATGCAACCCTGACAATGTAAATGATGAAGGTTTCAAGACATAAATCAGTGGTTGATTGTCCCTGAGTTCAATTCCTTGTACCAAAAATGGACTAAGGAGACTGCAGAATATGGCAGAATGGAACTTGACAGTGGTTACCAACTTCCCCACAGCACAAAGAAAGCAGGAAAGAATCAGCTTATCGGCATGTAGGTGACAAAACAAATGCTCTAAATTCTAATATTTCAAAATCTGAGACCTGTATATGCTAGAAGATCCAGCAAAAAACAAAGGCAGAGTTTCCTAACCCCAAACCCAGGCTAAGATGGGGAAGAGGACAGGAACAACAGAGAGAGAAAGAGGGAGCAGAAAAGCACATAATTTTACCTCCTTAAAAACTCTGAAAGGAAAAACATAGCATATTAAAACATCACAGCAGCAGTAGTGTCCTTGAAGCAGATCAAGCCATTTAAAACCAAACTGTGAGCAGAAAGCTGTGACAGACTCTGCAGCCATCTTGCAGAGCAGAGAGCTAAGCAGTCACCCTTTAAATTATCCCAGCATATGCCTCCTTTAGACAACAGCATATTAAACCAGAGAAGGCATTCCTTTTGTGGATTTCTTGAGAATCAGTATAGAAAGAACTTAAGATGTATCTCTCAATTCCCTGAATTCCTTTTCCTTCACCATGAATAAAGGCAATAGGGTGAAGGACATCCCACCATGGAAGCAAGAGCCTAGTGCTCTACACAGCTTCCTAAGGCACAGGCAGACACCAAATGATTGCCTGTAAATGGAGGCAGAAGTCAGATCTCAGATACAAATGAAAGGCAGTTTTGGCGTTAAGCAGAGGAAAGGGAAACTCTGAAGACTGCTGCTGCCACTGGCCACAGATGATAGAAGGAGGTGGGGTAGGAAGTTGTCCCAGTCCTAAAGGGACTGTCCCTCTAATTGTTGCCACTGTCTGGGTGGAGCTTGTCCCAGAGGAAAGCTGTCTGGATATTCAGCAGCACAGAGGAACTAGCCACAGATCATAGCAGTATCTTACAGAAATTCAGGACTAGAAATTGCCTTAGTCCTGTAGCATTTAATGAGAAGGTGTCAGGATCATGAGCATAACCAGTGGGAGTTTGGTCAGGATGGAAATCTACCTGGGTCCAAGGCAGCCAAGAGCCATGGCACCCAGCATGAACCATAGTCACAGATAGTGAATGCCTCTGTACTGGCTGGACCCTGTTTAAGTCAGACTGGAAAAGGGAAGCAGTGCCTGTGATACACATCCTGGGGCACTAGAAGCTGGAACCCAAGTGAACCAGCTGAGATATTTCACTCAGCAGCAAGGACAGGACCCCAGTGAGCTGGGTCAACCAAGGAGAACACTTCTGCCCCACAGTTCACCTGCCAAGATTCTGCAACTGCAGGACATGTGCTAGACCCTACATCACATTAAAAGTATCCTGTAGAGGTGAGCAGGTACATGCTGATCCACAGTAATCACAGGGACACTGCAGAGCCTGCATGTTAACTCTGGCAAAGAAGAGAAACAGCCAACTTGAAAAATGCACCCTCCAAGCAGTCAGTTGCAGGCTCCTGAGCCAACAAACCAGAGGATGGGGGGTCCTTAGAAATGAGGGGAGCTGATCCTGTGCTGCAGAACCTGTAGAGGGATCCAGAATCAAAGAATGATGCACATTTTTCTACTGTCCAAACCCCAATGAAACCCAACAAAAATATTCTTCACCATGGAATGGTTTACTATAATCAAATCTAATATCAACTTTGATCATATGCAAGATTCCTTATCTTTATTGGTGGTTGTTATCCTAAAAGCCAATATTGTATCTTCAATCCATTTGAATGTATTTCTCTGAAGGTTTAAAATATTAATTAGAATCATTCTACTTTCTAAGCTCTGGTTTATACTTGTTCCTCTTACCCCCATTTTCTCTCTTACACTATCTACTAAGTCTCAAATTCACCACATACATCTATTTTTCTTTTACAATTGGTGTATATTGTTGTTTTCTATGTTTTCTTTGTCATGTCTCCCTCTTTTCTTTAATCTGCCTCTCTTCCCTCTCTCAACCCCCATAGAATGTTATAGCAAATTTACTATGTGCAATAACTAATTTTTTAAACCAAATCCAGTAATTTAATGTTAGTTTATGCCTGTATTCGAGTAAGTGGTGAGAACTATATCAGTTAACATCAAAAAACAAATAAACCAAACAATAAATGGACAAATGAAAATAACACACATATCTCAAAAGAAGAAATATTAATGATAAACAACTCTGAAAAAATTTCAACATCTTTAGCAATTAGGGAAATGCAAGTTAAAACCACATTGACATTTCTTCTCACAGAAGTCAGAATGACAATTATCAAGAATACAAATAAAACCACGTGTGGTCACACATGCCTGTAACCCCAGCAGATTGGGAAGCTGAGGCAGGAGGTTTGTGAGTTCCAAGTCAGTCTCAGCAACTTAGGGAGGCCCTAAGCAACTCAGCAAGATCCTTTCTCTAAATAAAATATAAAAAGAGCCATGGGATGTTGTTAAGTGGTAAATTCCCTGGTTCAATCTCTGGTACTTAAAAAACAAAGATAATAATAAAATAATGTGTTGGTGATGGTGGGAGGCAAAAGTACATTAGCACATTGTTGGTGAGACTGAAAATTAATGCAACCACTCTGAAAGGCAGTATGGAGATTCCTCAAAAACCTAGCAATGGGAGACTTCCCTGTCTGGGAGGTGGGCCAGAGCAATGCATAGCCTCTGGACAAGACTTTCCTACCAGGGAAGCAGGTCCAGAGAGCTGGGACCAGACCAGCAGGGCCCCAGTCCACAGTCTAGTGCCACTGTGACTGACCATCTGTCAACATGTGGAGGTGCCTCTGCCCACTAGCAGGGAATATACCCCACCTGGAATCCACCATCCCTAGGGAGGCAGCATACTTTTTGGGTCACTGCATTATCAAGTTCCTCCAGGACTTCAGGCTACTGAAGACTAGGAGAGGGGAAGATACATGAGCAGTGTAAGAAAACAAGGGAAGGAAGTGTCCCAAACAAACCTAGGTGCTACATCAATAAAATTCAATGACAGTATGGCAGAAGAAATTTCTGAAAGGGACTTCAGAATGTACATAGTTAAAATGATCAGAGAAGCAAATGTTGAGATAAGAGAGCAAATGCAGACATGGAATGATTGCACCAATTAACAGTTAAAAGAGCAAATGCAGGAAGCAAAGGATCATTTCAATAAAGAGATAGAGATTCTGGAAAAAAAAAAACAAAAAGAAATTCTTGAAATGAAGGAAAGAATAAACCAAATCGAAAACTCCATAGAAAGCAAAACTAATAGGATAGAACACGTGGAAGAAAGAATGTCAGACATGGAAGATAACATATGAAATTTTGTAAACAAAGTTGAACACAAAGAGAAGATGGTAAGAAATCATGAATAGACTCTCCAAGAATTTTGGGATATCATAAAAAGACCAAATTGAAGAATTATTGGGATTGAGGAAGGCACAGAAAAATAAACCAAAGGAATGAACAATCTATTCAATAAAATACTATCAGAAAATTACCCATATCTGAAGAATGAAATAGAAAATCAAATACGAGAGCCTTATAGGACACCAAATGTACAAAATTACAGCAGACCCACACCAGGGCACATTATAATGAACATTACTAACATACATAATAAAGATAGAATTTTAAAGACTTCAAGATAGAAAAATCAAATAAAATTCAGAGGGAAACCAATATGGATAACAGCAGATTTCTTAACCCAGATTCTAATAGCTAGAAGGGTCTGGAACAGAATTTTTTAAGTTCTGAAAGAAAATGGATGCCAACCAAGAATCTTACACTCAGCAAAACTAACATTCAGATTTGACAATGGAATAAAATCCTTCCATGATAAACAAAAGATAAATGAATTTACAAATAGAAAGTCAGAACTACAGAACATTCTCAGCAAAATATTCTATGAGGAAGAAACAAAAAACAATGATGTAAGTCAGCAAAGGGAGGAGCTATCCCAAAGGAATAGCCAAATAAAGGAGAAACTAAATCAAGTTAAAAACCGCAAATAAGCCAAAATGACCAAGAATACAAATCACATCTCAATAATAACCCTTAATATTAATGGCCTAAAATCATCAATCAGAAGACACAGATTGGTGGATTGGATTAAAAAGAAATACCCCAAAATATTCTGCCTTCAAGACACTCATCTCATAGGAAAAGATACTCACAGACTAAAGGTGAAAGGATGGGAAAAATATACCATGCACAAGAATTCAACATATCCATCCTCATATCAGATAAAGTGGACTTCAAGTGAAACTTAGTAAGAAGGGATAAAGGTGGACAATTCAAACTGCTTAAAGGAAGCATAAATCAACAAGACATAACAATCATATATATTTATGTCCCAAACAATGCCTCATCCATGTACATCAAACAAATAAGAGCCAAATAGACCACAACACAATAACAGTAGGTGAATTTAACACATCTCTCTCACCATTGGACAGATATTCCAAACAAAAATTGAAAACAGAAACCATAGATCTCAATAATAAAGTCGATAATTTAGACTTAACAGACATATATAGAATATTCCATCTATCAATGAGTGAATACACTTTCTTCTCAGCAGCACATGGATCCATCTCTAAAATAGGCCATATTATGCCACAAAGCTGCTCTTAGCAAATACAAAAAGATAGAGATAATACCGTGCATTCTATCAGATCATATTGGAATGAAATTAGAAATCAATGACAAAATAAAAAAACATACTACTGCAACAACTGGAGATTAAATAATATGCTATTATTTAATACATGGATAACAGAAGACATCAGGGGGAAATAAAAAATTCTTAGAGGTAAATGAGAACAAAGATACAACATATCAAAATCTCTGGGACACTATGAAAGCAGTACTAAGAGGAAAATTCATTTCATGGACTGCATTGAATAAAAGAAGTAAAAGTCAACAAATAAATAATCTAACACTACAACTCAAAGTCTTGGAAAAAGAAAAACAGATCAGATAGTTAAAATCAGAGCTGAAATCAATGAAATTGAAACAAAAGAAACAATCAAAAAATAGATAAAATACAAATTTGATTCTTTGAAAAAATAAACAAAATTGTTAAACTGTTCACCACACTAACAAAGAGGCGAGAGAAAACACAAATTACTGAAATTCGGATTGAAAAGGGAAATATAACAACAGACATGATTGAAACACAAAACATAATTAGAAGCTATTTTGAAAATCTATCCTCCAACAAAATTGAAAATCTCAAAGACATCAACAGGTTTCTAGAGACAAATGAGCCAAATTGAATTAGGAGGACGTATACAATTTAAATAGATCAATTTCAACCAATGAAATAGAAGAAGTCATCAACAGCCTACCAACAAAGAATAGTCTGGGACCAGAAGAGTTCTCAGCCAAATTCTACAAGACCTTCAAAGAAGAACTCATTCTATTACTCCTCAAAGTATTCTATAAAATAAAAGAGGAAGAAACCATTCCAAACTCATTCTATGAAGCTAATATCACCCTGATACCAAAATCAGACAGAGACACATCGAGGAAAGAAAATTTCAGACAAATATTCCTAATGAACATAGATGAAAAGATTTTTAACAAAATTTTAGAAAATCACATATTAAACATATTAAAAAGATAGTGCACCACAATCAAGTGGGTTTTATCCCAGGGATGCAAGGTTGGTTCAACATCTGGAATCAATAAATTTAATTCACCATATCAACAGACTTAAAGTCAAGAATCACATAATTATTTCAATAGATGCAGAAAAAGTATTTGATAAAATACAGCACCCTTTCATGCTTAAAATTCTAGAAAAAATAGGGATAGTAGGAACATTCCTCAACATTGTAAAGACTATCTATGCTAAGCCTACAGCCAATATCATTCTAAGTGGAGAAAAACTGAAAGCATTCCCCCTAAAAACTGGAATAAGACAGGGATGCCCTCTATCACCACTTCTATTCAACATCATCCTTGACATTCTAGGCAAAGCAATTAGAGATACCAAAGAAATTAATGGGATATGAATAGAAAAATAAGAACTAAAAATATCATTATTTGCTGATGACATGATTCTATATTTAGAGGAAACAAAAAAATTCACTACTGGAACTCATAAATGAATTCAATGAAGTAGCAGGATATAAAATCAATGATCATGAATATAATGCATTTTTATTCATAAGTGATGAATCATCTGAAAGAGAAGTTAGGAAAACAACCCCATTCACAAAAGCCTAAAAAGAAATATTTGGGAATTACCCTAATAAAAGGGGTGAAAGACCTCTACAATGTGAAATTCAGAATACTAAAGAAAGAAATTAAAGAAAACCTTAGAAGATGGAAAGATCTCCCATGTTCTTGCATAGGCAGAATTAATATTGTCAAAATGGCCATACTACCAAAAGTTCTGTACAAATTTAATGCAATTCCAATTAAAATCCTAATGACATACCTCATAGAAATGGAGCAAGCAATCAAAATTTATTTGGAAAAATAAGAGACCCAGAAGAGCTAAAGTATCCCTAGCAGGAAAAACAAAGCACAGGGTATCACAATACCAGAACTCCAACAATACTACAGAGCAATTGTAACAAAAATGGCATGGTATTGACACTAAAATAGATAAGTAGATCAATGGTACAGAATAGAAGACAAAGAGACAAACCCAAATAAATGCAGTTATCTCATACTAGACAAAGGTACCAAAAACATACAATGGAGAAAAGATACCTGTTCAACAAATGGTGCTGGGAAAACTGGAAATCCATATGCAGCCGATTGAAATTAACCCCCATCTCTCACTCTGCACATATCTAACCTCAAAATGGATCAAGGACCTTGTAATCAGACCAGAGACCCTGAACATTATAGAAGAAAAAGTAGGTCCAAATCTTCATCATGTGACCTTAGAATCAGACATCTTTAACATGACTCTCTCAGAATGAGAAATGAAAGCAGGATTCAATAATTGGGATAGATTCAAACTACAAAAGCTTTTTCTTTTTCTCATCAAAGGAAACTATCAGCAATGTGAAGAGAAAGCCTACAGAATGGGAGAAAATATTTGCTACAAATCATTCACATAGAGCAATAACCTCCAGAATCTATAAAGAACTCAAAAAACTTTACACCAAAAATACAAATAACCCAATCAACAAATGGGCTAAGGAAATGAACAGACACTTCACAGAAGAAGATCTACAAGCAATCAACAGATATACGAAAAAGTGTTCAACATCTCTCGTAATAAAAGAAATTTAAATCAAAACTACCTTAAGATTCCATCTCACCACAATTAGAATGGTGATTATCAAGAATACAAACAACAATAGGTGTTAGCGAGTATGTGGGAAAAAAAGGTACACTCATATATTGCTGGTGGAGCTGCAAATTAGTGCAGCCACTCTGGAAAGCAGTATAAAAGCTCCTTAGAAAACTTAGAATGGAACCACCATTGGACCCAGCTATCCCACTCCTTGGCCTATACCCATAGGACTTAAAATCAGCATACTACAGTGAGGCATCCACATCAATGCTTATAACAACTTAATTCACAGTAGATAGATTGTGAAACCAACCTAAATGCCCTTCTATAAATAAATGGATAATCAAACTGTGGTACATATACACAATGGAATATTTTCCAGCCATAAAGAAGAATAAAATTATGACATTTGCAGGCAAATGGATGAAGTTGGAGAATATCATGCTAAGTGAGATAAGTCAATTCCAAAAAACCATAGGTTAAATGATCTCTCTGATAAGTGGATGATGATACAAAAGGGGGGTGGGAGGTAGGCAAGAAGGGAGGAAGAATGGATTCTATAGAGGAAAGAGTGGTGGGAAGGGTGGGGGGAAGGAAAAATAACAGATTGAGACAAAAATCATTACCCTATGTGCATGTATGATTACACAAATTGTATGATTATACTTAATGTACAACCAGAAAAGTAAGTTTTACCCATTTGTTTACAATGTATCAAAATAAATATATTTAAAGAGAAAACCTAGGAATAGAATCACAATATGACCCACTCTTGCACTCCTCAGTGTATATCTAAAGATCTAAAATTAGCACACTAAAAGGATGCCAACCCATAAATGTTTACAGAGGCACAATTTATATGATCAAGCTATGAAACAAAAGAAGAATTCCTTCAACAGATGAATGGATAAAGAAAATAGGGTATATACACACAATGGAATATTACTTATCCATAAAGAAGAATAAAATTAAGGCATTTGTCAGTAAATGGTTGGAACTGTAGACTATGATTCTAAGTAAAATACACCATTTGGGCACAGTGACATGCTTGTAATACCAGCAGTTTGGGAGACTGAGGCAGGAAAATTTCAAATTCAAAGCCATCTGCAGCAACTTAGCAAGACTTTGTCTCTAAATAAAATATAAAAAAGAATTGTGGATATCTCTCAGTGATTAAGTACCCTTAGGTTAAAATCCTAGTACAAAAGACAAGAAGAGAAAAGGATAGAATTGAAAAAAGAAAAGAAAGTATTAAGAAAGGAAGAAAGAAAGAAAGAGAAAAGGATTAAGTGATACTCAGAACTAGAAAGTGAAAAATTGAATGTTTTTTTCTGATATGCAGAAGCTAATCTATAATAAGGGGAAAAAGAGATAAAAGAAGTGGGGGTATTTTACTAAAGTAAGAGAAAGATTAGTGGAGTAGAAGGAGATTGAGGGGGAAGCAAGGAGTGATGAAATAAGGCGGAAACAGTGAAATGAATCTGACCTAATTTTTCCATAAACATATATGAATACACTACAGGGAATCTCAAAATTCTGTATTTCCACAAGATAATATTTTTAAAGTAATCAAATAGCAGATATATCAGTAGAGTAGAGTAAAGGGAACTGGTGTAGGGAGGAAGGGGAAGGAATAGGGAAATATTATGTACTGAATTAGAGCAAATTATGCTCCATGTTTTTATAATATGGTTAAAATAAATCCTAGTGTAATGTATAACTAATATGAACCAGCAAAAATGGACTAAGGAATTTTTGAAAAGTTATAACACATGGAATGGATTTTGGCTCAGTGGTGGAACACTTGCCTACCATGCACAAGGCCCTGGGCTCCATCCCCAGCACTGCACACACACACAGTTACAATACACAATGAAAATGGAGATGAAGAAGGAAGAGCAAGAGAAGACCTGAGGGAATGAGGACTTGGAGGAGCAGTATGAAAGCAGGTTCTATGTGGTTCATGGAAGTGAGGCAGAGCACAGACTTCAAAGACTGCTAGAATGTGCCTAGGAGGCACAGGGAGGATGTTAAGGCAATTAACAGGTTTCTAAGACAGGGAAGAAATTGGAACTGCAGCTATTGAATTTAAGTACAAGGTATTTACAAATGCATGTGTATGCATATGTATACACATAAACCCATGCATGTATAAAGGACACAGAGGAAGCCACATGAGTGATAGTAAAGAAAATCTTGTTTACATGAATAATAGAACAAGTCTACTACTGAACAAGAAAGAAGGGAGCTGAGGAGGCTGAGGAGGAGATTAACTAAAAGCATGACTATGGAAGAGACCAAAACTGTAGACAACTGTGCATGTCACATGGGATTCACACAAACTCCGAGTATGAGGGAGGAGAACTCATCATATCCATTGCTCACCTGAGTGTCCTCAACCTGGACCTTGGACCAACACAGTGCACAATTCTGCTTCTTGTTCTAACCTGAAGATGACATCAGATGTGGAATGTGGACACACTGTGAAGAGAAAATGACAAATAGGCTGGACCCAAATTGCTGGGGTTCAGGTCTGGGGAAGACGTGGTATGGAGAAGGCAAGATGAAGACTTCCTTCCACACTCTGAGAAAGGTCATTCAACCAGTAAACTGATGTTGGGATCTAAGAAAATCTGGCCTCTAAGCAAAGCCAACAACCCTAGGTGTTCCACAGAAGAATCAAAGATAGGCAGCCTTAGTACTTCAAATGCTCCCCTCAGGCGGTAGCACCAACTCAGGGACATAGGCTGCTGCAACACCACACTCTGGTACAGGCACTTCTGTACTGGGTCTAACAGTTGCCTCTCGTCCCAGGAGAAACCCATGAATGTGCCATCCAGTCAGTTGTTTGGGGACATTAACAAAGTGAAAAGCCCATGCTAAAAATAGAAACCTAAACAGCTATTGAACACTAGTACTATTACTAAATCTGAAGTCTAAAACCTAAATATACTCACTGGAAACATCCTTTCAATGCTGTCCTGCATTTAAAAATTTCCTAACAAAAAAATGTTGATGTTAAAAGCTCCCCAGATAAAATATGAATATAGATTTGTATCAAGTTTGCTATAAATGTTAATATGCATGAATTGAAGACATTTGTAGAGATTAATAGTCTGATTTTTTTCCTGTATTGGGGATTGGATCCAGGGGCACTTAACCACTGAGATACATCTCCAACAATTTTTATTTTTTTTATTTAAAGGCAGGGCCTTTCTACATTGCTCATACTGGACTTGAACTTAGAATCCTTCTACCTCAGTCTCTGAAGATTTTGGGATGACTAATGTGCTCCATCATGCCCTGCAAAGAGTGTGATATTAATTGTTGTAAAAATGAAGGTTAATTAAGAATGGTAGTGTAATCTGAGATTCTGTGTTTCTAATAACTTCCAGGAAAAAAAAATGCACCTTGTAAACATGCATAAAAAAATCATACTTGACTGGAGTTGAACCCAGGGTCTCACACATGCTAGAGGAGCATTCTACCACTAAGTTATATCCCCAGTCTGCATAGTTAATTTGTGCATGTGGTGTGGGTGGTGCTGGGAGTTGAACACAGGGCTTTGTCCATGCCAGACAAGCACTCTACCAACTGAGCTACATCCTGAGCAATGCATAGTTTTTAAGTCAAAACTTCTGGTTGAGACCAAGATGGTGGAGTAGAGGGAGGCTGTATTCCTTGCTGCTCTGTAACTCGAGTTTCAAGCAGAGGATATCTGTTTCCCTTTGAGGCAGTCTTTGCTGCTTATTGATTCCCTGCTGTTTACCTCATTTGTCCACTGCGATCACCTGCAGTCTGCCAGCATATTGACTACTTTTTGAGTGCATATTGCTCACTGACTGGCACCTATCATCTGCCATTTGCCTGTTTGCCTGCCTCTTGCCTGTTCATCGCCTGCCTTTCACCTACTCATCACCCACTGAGAGAGGTACACCTGCTGATCATCCATCAGTAGCCTGCACACTGATCACAGACTACCAGCGGGTTGTCAACTGCCTGCTATTGCCTGGAAGTCCATTGTCACAGTAACCAAAGGTTTAGTTACACGTGGTTGCTGCAATTTTGAGACAACAGCCATCACCTGCAGGACCTCTAGCTGGAGTGACCAAGTTCCCTCTCCAGAAAACTTTCCTGACCAAACGCATCCTGCCTCCAGGACACCAACTGACCTGTGCCCAGACCTGCAGCTTTCTGCTTGGCAACATATTTGGAAGTCAGCAAGGCCATCTTAGATTATCTTGGAAGCAGAAGCTCCCACTTTTAGGTGACTGGAAGCTCATTGTCATGTACCTCTCATGCCTCAGGTTACTGAAGACTGGGAGGTTTGAATAATATATGACTGTTATACAGAAGATATTTTTGTCTTTTTTTCTCCTTTTTGAAAAAAATTAAGTTTTTATTTCTTTACTTTTCTTTCTCTATTTCCTTTTGTTTACCTATTTCCTCAGAGTTTCTTTCACCCTTTTCTAATGCTAACAATCAACTGCCTTTGATTGCACTTTCACTCTTTCTACAATCTAGAACTTCTACATACTCTTTTCTTATCACATTAACATTTACATCTTACACTCCTTCCCATCATCTTTGTCCCCCATTAGAAACTGCAGACCTTACTGCAAATCTATCTATTATATTGTAGATAACATTTGAACCCATCCTCTCTGCTTAATTTGACAATATTTTTAATGTCTTCAAAGGGGCTATTTGGTTTAGGGCTGCATATTGTCTGTATGGGGTGCTGATAATATTGATCTCCCCCTTAACGAAGAGGTTTTGGAAATCTATAGGGTCACTATAAGCATATGGGGTGAAACTGTAACAGCCAGTATCTGCACTGCTAGAGGGGAAGGTATGTGAAAAACATGAAAAAATGAGGGAAGAAAATGTTCCAAAAAACCTAGATTCTATATTCAGAGAACCTAGTGACAGCATGGTAGAAGAAATGTCAGAAAAGGATTTCAGAATATACATAATTAAAATGATTCATTAAGCAAAGGATGAGATAAAAAAGCAAAGAAAGGCAGGCAATGAGTGATCACTCCAATAAGCAGATTAAAGAGCAACTGCAAGAAGCAAAAGACCATTGCAATAGAGAGATAGATCTTAGAAAAAAAAAAAACAGAAATTCTTGAAATGGAGGAAACAATAAACTAAATAAAAAAAACTCAATGGAAAGCATCAACAACAGACTACATCACTTGGAAGACAAAACCTCAGACAATGAAGACAAAATATTTAGTCTCAAAAATAAAGTTGAGCACACACAGAAGATGGTAAGAAATCATGAAAAAACCTCCAAGAATTCTGGAACATCAAGAAAATACCAAACTTATAAATTATTGGGATTGAGGAATACGTGGAGAAACAAACCAAAAGAAAGAACAACCTATTCAATGAAATAATATTTAAAAATTCCCCAAACCTGAAGAATGAAATGAAAAAATAAATACAAAGGCTTACCAAATATCAAAAGCACAAAATTACAACAGATCCACACCAAGACATATTATAATGAAAATACCTCACATAAGAAATAAACATAGAATTTTAAAGGCTTTGACACAAAAGCATCATATTACATATAGGGGGAAACCAATATGGATATCAGGACATTTCTCGGTCCAGACCCTAAAAGCTAAAAGGCCCTGGAAAAATGTATTTCAAGCTCTGAAATAACATCATTGCCAACCAAGAATCCTTACCTAGCAAAAGTAACTTTTATATTTGAATACAAAATAAAATCATTCCATGATAAACAAAAGTTAAAAGAATTTGAAAATAGAAAGCCTGTGGTACAGAGCATTCTTAGCAAAATATTTTATGAGGGTTAATAAAAAAAACAGGAATGCAGTTCAACAAAGAGAGAAAATACCTTAAAGGAAAAAAAAGAAAAGGAAAAAGCAAGTCAAGTTAAAAGCAAAAATAATCCCAAATGACTGGGAATACAAAGAATATCTCAATAATAACCCTGAATTTTAATGGCCTAAACTCATCAATCAAAAGAGATAGGCTGGCAGACAGTACTAAAAAAATACTTAACAATATGCCACATTCAAGAGATTCATCTCCTAGAAAAAGATACCCACAGACTAAAGATGAATGGATGAGAAAAAATCTACCACACACGGATACAATAAAAAAGGGGCTTCATCCTTATATTAATAAAGTGAACTTCAAACCAATCTTAGAAGTGATGAAGAAGGAAATTTCATACTGCTTAAGGGAACCATAAATCAGGAAGACATAAAGATCATACATAAATATGCCCCAAACAATGGTGCAGCTATGTACATAAAAAAAATCCTTCTCAATTGCATGAATCAAATAGACCACAACACAATAATTCTGGGTGACTTTAACACACCACTGTCACCACTGGATAAATCTTCCAAACAAAAACTAAACAAAGAAACCATAGAACTCAATAACACTATCAATATCTTAGACTTAACAGACATATGTAGAATATTTGATCCATTAACAAGTGATTACACTTTCTTCTCAGCAGCACATGGATCCTTCTCTAAAACAGACCATGTGTTATGCCACAAAGCAAATGCAAAAAAATAGAAATACTACCTTGCATTCTATCAGATCATAATGGAAGAAATTATAAATCAATGACAAAATAAAAAAAGAGAAACCACTCCAACACTTACAGACTAAATAATATGCTACTGAATGAAGCATGGATAACAGAAAACATCAGAGAGGAAATAAAAAATTCTTAGATGCAAATGAGAATTATGGTACAACATATCAAAATCTCTGGGACACTATCAAAGGAGTACTAAGAGGGAAATTCATTACATGGAGTGCATCCAAGAAAAGAATAAGAAATCAACAATTAAATGCCCTAACATTACATCTCAAGCTCTAGAAAAAGAAGAACAGAATGACACCAAAAGTATTAGAAGACAGAAAATAATCAAAATCAGCTGAAATCAATGAAATTGAAACAAAAGAAACAAATCAAAAAGTTGAGAAAACAAAAAGTTGGTTCTTTGAAAAAGTAAACAAGAGATAAAACCTTGGCCACACTAATGAAGAGGAGAGAGAAAACTCAATTTAATAACATTTATAATAATAAACAAAATATCATGACAGACACCATTGACATACATAACATAATTAGAAGCTACTTTGAAAATCTGTATTCCAACAAAATAGAAATTATTGAACATGTTGACATTTTTATAAACATACGATCCTCCCATATTGAATCAGGAAGTCATACACAATTTAAACAGATCAATTTCCAATACCAAAATAGAAGAATACATGAAAAGCTTACCAACCAAGAAAAGCCCAAGACCAGATGGATCTTCAGTAGAGTTCTACAAGACCTTCAAAGAAGAACTCATTCCAATATTCCTCAAAGTATTCCAGGAAATAGAAAAGGAGGGAACCCTTCCAACCTCATTCTATGAAGCAGTTTCACTCTGATACCAAAATGTTATAAAGACACATCAAGGAAAGAAAATTTTATACTGATATCTCTGATGAGTATAGATGCAAAAAACCTTAACAAAATTTTTGCAAATCTCATATAAAAACATAAAGAAGATACTGCACCATGATCAAGTCGGGTTCATCACAGGGATGCAACATTGTTCTATATCTGGAAATAAATAAATGTAATTCATCACACCAATAGACTTACGGTAAATAGTTACATGATTATTTCAATCAACGCTGAGTAAGCATTCGACAAAATACAACACCCCTTCATACTCAAAGCACTAGAAAACATAGGAACACTAGGAACATACCTCAACATTGTAAAGGCTATTTATGCTAAGCCCACAGTCAACATCATTCTTAATGGAGAAAAACTGAAACATTCCCTTTAAAAATTGGAACAAGACAGGGATACCCTCTTTCACCACTTCTACTGAACATCATCCTTGAATTACTACACAGAGCAATTAGACAGGCCAAAGAAATTAAAGTGATATGAATAGGAAAAGAAGAACTAAAAGTATCACTATTTGTCAATGACATGAGTCTATATTTAGAGGATCCAAAAAACTCCACCAGAAACCTTCTAGACCTAATAAATGAATTCATCAAAATAGCAGAATAAAAATCAACATGCATAAATCTAATGCATTTTTATTCAAAGTGATGAATTATCTAATAGGGAAATGAGAAAAACAACTCTGTTCACAATAGTCATAAAAAATAAAATACTTGCAAATCAATCTAATCAGAGGTGAAAGATCTCTACAATGAAAACTACAGACATTAAAGAAGAAGATGTTAGATGATGAAAAGATCTCCCATGTTCTTGGATTGAAAAAAATAATATTATCAAAATGGTCATATTTCCAAAAGTGCTATATATATTTAATGCATTTCTAATTAAAATCCCAATGAAATTTATCATAGAAATAGAGAAAGCAATCATGAAATTCATGTGGAAGAACAAAAGACCCAGAATAGTCAAAGCAATCCTTTACAGGAAGAGTGATGCAGGAGGCATCACAATACCAGACATTAAACTGTACTATAGAGAAAGAGTAACAAAATCCACATGATATTGGCAACAAAATAGACAGGAAGACCAATGGGACAGGACAGAAGACACAGAGACATACCCACATAAGTACAGTTACCTCATACTAGACAAAGGTGCCAAAAAATTACAATGGAGAAAAGATAACCTATTAAACAAGTGGTGTTGGCAAAACTGGAAATTCATATGCTGTAAAATGAAATTAAACCCTTTTATCTCACCCTATGAAAAACTCAACTCAAAATCCATCAAGGATCTAGGAATTAGTTCTGAGACCCTTCACCAAATAGAAGAAAATGTAGGCCTGAATCTCCATCACATTGGTTTAGGACCAGACTTTCTTAATCTTGTCTTCCCACATAGCACAAGAAATAAAAGCAAGAATCAATAAATGAGATAGACTCAAACTAAAAAGTTTTTTCTCAGGAAAGGAAACAATCAATAATGTGAAAAGAGAGCCTACAGAGTGGGAGAATATCTTTTCTACACACACCTCAGACAGAGCACTCATCTCCAAAGTGTATACAGAACTTTTAAAAACTTTACATCAAAAATACAAAGAGCCCAATCAATATGTGGACTAAGAAACTAGGCAAACTCTTCACAGAAGAAGATATAAAAGTAATAAACAAATATATGAAAAAGTGCTCATCATCCCTAGTAATTAGAGAAATGCAAATTAAAATGATCCTAAGAGTTCATCTAACTCCAATTAATGGCTATTGTCAACAACACAAGCAATAATAAGTATTGGCATGGACGTGAGAAAAAAACACACTTGTACATTGCTGGTGGAGTTGCATTTTGGTGCAGACACTCTGGAATGAAGTATGGAGATTCCTCAGAAAACTTGGAATGGACCTACCATTTGACCCAGGTATCCCACTGCTCATTTTATACCCAAAGTTCTTAAAATCAGCACAGTACAGTGATGCAGCCACATCAGTCTTCATAGCAACCAAATTCTCAATAGTTAGATTGTGGGATCAATAAAGATACCCTTCAATAGATGAAGGGATAAAGAAACTGTGGTATATATACACAATGGAATATTACTTAGACATAAAGAAGGATAAAATTATGACATTTTCTGGTAAAGAGATGAAGTTGGAAAATATCATGCTAAATGAAATAGGCCAAGCCCAAAAAAACTAAAGGTTTAATGTTTTCTCTGATAAGTGGATGATGGTACATAATGAGGGGGAGTTAGAGGCGTGAGAGAAGAATGAAGTAACTTTGAATGGTATAGAGATAAATGGGGCAGAAGTGGGTGGGGGAAGCGAAGATAGTAGAATAAGACAGACAGTATTACCCTATGGATATGTATGATTACATGAGTGGAGTGAATCTACATTTGGTACAACCATAGAAATGAAAATTGTACCCCATTTGTGTATAATGAATCAAAATGCAGTTCATAAAAACAAATTAAAATATCAAAAAATCATACTCTAAAACAAAGAAGAATTCTTGGAGGTTGAGAAAAAGGTAGCAATCAAGTATGTGGATGTAATTGAACATATGGTAGGAGTATGCAAAAATCTGCATGATATATAAAGGATAGTAACCAAGAAGTGTTCAACTTAGTCCATTTACCTAAGGCATCTCAGCCTTCCCCCACCAAACACACACACACACACACACACACACACACACAAATGTATTAAAGGAATGAATTAAGTGGAATAGGTGAGAAAGAAACTTACCCAGAACTTGGTAATTTTTAACTGCTCCTGGGAAATAAACAGTCACTCTAGGACTTCTCCATCCTGTGACTCTTCTGTTTCTGCCCAATGCTCCTAGGAGAGGACTCTGGTTGGGGGTCCCTTGGTGCAGGGCATTTTTCTGACCTTGAAACATTCTGATCCCATCAAGTGAGTGTTCTTCTTCTTCCTGGAGATAAAGACCTATGGACTCAAGAGGAAGTTCAGTTTAGCAAGGGTTTCCTTTGGGTACCACCTTGGTCTCTAGCTGGTGACTCCTGCCTACATGGAGGGGAGGCTGGAGTTCTGTGCATAGCATATATTCACCTTTCAGACATCAGTTCAGAAGTCTTTAATATAGCTGTATGGTGATACATGCCTGTCATCCCAGCTACTGAGGAGGCTAAAGCTGGAGAATTGCAAGTTGGAGACCAGCTTAGGTAACTGAGCAAGACCTCTTTTAAAAATGAAAATTTAAAATGGGTATAAGAAACTGGGTGGCACCTGCCATTCAGTAAAAAAATCATCATCATCATCATCATCATCATCATCATCATCATCACCACCACAATCTGTGAAGCATTTCTCAGAATTCATTCCCCAAAATACTGACCTCTGCTGTACTTCCTCCATGCCCTGCTGTGCCTGGCTTTCCAGTACCAAGTACTTTGTCCTTGCATTCCTTGTCCAGCAAGCCCAGCAGACCAGGGTGTCCCATCTCTGCAGTCAGGCTTGCTACAAGGGTGACAGACCCAGAACAAAGTGTGACACACATTAAGAACAAGTTCTAAAGATGCAGTGAACAAGAGTGGAGAAGGAGATAAAGTCTGATGGCAGGAAGCACTTCCCTCCACTACAGGCCCAGTGGTGTATCAGACAACCACAGACTGCCAGGAGTAGATAGCCTTCCTGAGAAGAGAAGATGGTCTCTCACCCAGACCATGGTGAAGCTGACCCATTGGCCATGATCTGGAGATAGCAAGGCTGTGCCCTGGTTCTGTGAACAACACAGAGGGGGCCACATTCAGTGCCCAGCACGCTGTACAGCAACTAGTGCTCTGTTGCTGGCAGACCTATGCAGACTCACAGTGCTGTCCATCCATGGGATGGACGAAGTCTACTTCACCTGGAGGCCACCCAGCATCTTTACTCCCTTTCAGTAGGAAGTAGATTGGATATGTTGTTGCCTACTTTCCATAGAAATGGAAGCTATAAATTGACAGTAGGGAAATGTAACGGGTTCACTTGATGCTTTGACTATATCCTGTGTCACTTTGAAACTTACATTTTTTTCTTTTTCCCAACCTTTTCCCTGACCTCCCTGATACTTTATTTATTTATTTATATTTTATCGGAACATAAACCTCAGTGCAATTAACCACAGCTCCTCATCCCCCATCACTTTTTGTATTTTATTTAGACACTGGGTCTCACTGAGTGTCTTAGGGTCTAGCTAAGTTGCTGAGGCTGGCTTGAACTCTTGATCCTCCTGCCTCAGACTACCAAGCCACTGTGATTACAGGTGTATGCCACAATGTTCTCCCTGATTTTTTTCTCCCTGATCTTTTCCCTAAACTTCTGCTGTCTGATCTTTTCCCCAGTCTTCTTTTCCCTTAACTTCTCTCCTCCCTGATCTTCTTTACTCTAAACTTCTCCTCCCTGATCTTCTTTTCCATAAACTTCTCCATGATCTTCTTTTCCCTGATCTTCTTTTTCCTAGACTTCTCCTGCCTGATCTTTTTTGTCCTGATTTTCTTCCTGATCTCTCTCCATAATCTTATTTTCTCTGATCACCTCTTAAAAACACCCCTGTTATGAATGATGGGCATAATTACAATCTTTCAGTTACTAGGACCTTGATTCATTCTGAGTTGAGTTTTGTGCAGGAAGAGAGATAGGGATTTAATTTTATTTCTCTGCATATGGATTTTCAGTTTTGCCAGCACCATTTGTTGCAGACACTATCTTTTCTCCATTGTAAATTTTTGGAACCTTTGTCCAGTTTGAGATAACTGTACATATGTGGGTATGTCTCTGTGTCTTCTATCCTGTACCATTGGTCTACCTGTCTATTTTGGTGCCAATACCATGCCATTTTTGTTATTATTGCTCTGTAGGTCTGCATTGTGATCCCTCCTGCTTCCTCCTTCTTGGTAAGGAGTTCTTTGGTTGGTCCTAAGGAGATATGATTAAGATTTGGACCTATTTTTTTTCTTCTATTAGGTGCAGGGTCTCTGATCTAATTCCTGGGTCCTTGGTCCATTTTGATTTGAGTTTTGTGCAGGGTGAGATATAGGGGTTTAGTTTTATTTTGCTGCATATGGATTTCCAGTTTTTATAGCATCTTTTTTTAAAGAGGCTATATTTTCTCCTTTGTATGTTTTTGGCTCCTTTGTGCAGTATGAGATAACAATTTATGTGGGTTTGTCTTTGTGTCTTCTAATCTGTAATATTGGTATACCTGCCTATTTTTGTGATAATACCATGTCTTTTCTGTTACTATTCTCTGTAGTGTAGTTCAAAGTCTGGTATATTGATACCTCCACCTTTAATCTTCCTGCTAAGAATTTCTGTGGATAGAGTTTTAAGGAATTTATTAATTGAAGTGATTAAAGAGGGCCTTTCTGTCTTGTTCCAGTTTTTAGAGGGAATATTTTAAGTTTTTTTCCATTTAGAATGATGTTGGCTGTGGGCTTAGCATTGACAGCCTTTATAATTTTGAGGTATATTTGTACTATCCCAATTTTTTCTAGTATTTTGAGCATAAAGGGGTGTTGGATTTTATGAAATGCTTTATCTGCAGCTATTGAAATGCTCACAATTCTTACCTTTTTCATTTATTGATTTCTGGATGTTGAATTACCCTTTCATCTAGTGGATGAATCCACTTTGATCATGGTGCACCATCATTTTTAATATGTTTTGTATGCAATTTGTCAGATTTTTGTCAAGAATTTTTCCATGTATGTTCATCAGGGATATTGATCTGAAGTTTTCTTTCCTTGATTTGTCTTTGTGTGGTTCTGGGATCACAGTGATACTAGCTTAATAGAATGTGTTTGAAAGGATTAGCTCTTAATCCATTGAATAAAATATGAGGAGCATTGGTATTATCTTCTTTGAAGGTCTTGAAGAACATGGCTGAGAATCCATCTGGGGAACCCACATTTCTTATGGAGGAAGGCAGTTAGACCCATATTGGACTTCTGGAAAATGAGAGGTAATTATGTATTAGGTCACTGAGGCTTAGGTTTTTGTCAGATAGAGCATGTACTGATAATTGTGCCAATTAACTCATATAAGCTCACTTCAACTGAGGAACTCTCAAGGTCTGATGTCAAATAAAGGTGAGAAATACTTGCACTCATCACACACTGTTGGCCAAGATGAGTATTCCCTCAGGGACCACTGTTTGGCCTTGGAGTTGTTAAAAATATCAGAGAAATTGTGCTCACAGACACTCTTCATAGAACTGGTATCCGAGATAGTACAAGGAGCATGTCTGCAACTATATAAATGATGCCTTGAAACAGAAATTTCAGCAATACACTAAATGAGAGATTTTTTTTTACTTACTTGCTATGCTTTGGTTTCAGATTCCAGGCATACATGTCTCTGTTTGTTCTTATGCAGCACGCACACAAGCAAACATTTTTCTAGGTAGAAGGTAACCCATCCATGCCATTTAAACACTTTTGCAATGGGAGAAAGGAGGAAGCACTTGCCTGCTCATCACTGACAATCTGACAATCATATAACTTGGGATAAAGAATCACCCTTGGCAGGAAACCTGGAGATGCTTGCTATCTGATATACTGGCTACAGTGTAGAAACCACACTGTAACAGGAATACTGATGACACTGAAATAAACAAATATATATAAAGTTTTCTCTATAGCTCTAACATTATCTTATATTTGCTATGGAACAATAAAAACATGCATTAGGTGACTGTGTCAGGGCTGGAGTCTCCTTCAAGCAAACTGATATCCTTAGAGAGAATTAGGACAGTGAAGCTTGACATGTTCTCTTTTATACAAGAATTGCTACATTTGAAGTGGTGTTAACATCATATGTTTAAAATTAATTGACTAGAAAGCAAAACAAACTCTGAGAGAAATGAAGAAATGAAACTTTTAAGAGCACATTTATCTCAAAAACAAACATTCAAGGTGAAAAGTACTTACTTGGGGCAGTTTTAGCTTTACTATAAAATTTTGATATTTCAGAATTGTTTTATACCAGAAATGTCAAGAATTTTTTACAAGTTATAAATTGTGTCCAATGAGAAAGATTGAGTAACTATTTCATCAAAATGGGCTTTTTAAATTATGCCTGTACATCTGCAAAATCTCATCATTTTTACTGAAAGGACACCAGTTTTAAAGAGACCTTGGTGCCATAAGATAGACACATGGAGGAACATCCTGGGGTTATTTATGATGTTGTGAGAGTGTGACAGTGTGTGTGTGTGTGGGTGCAGGTTTCTACAGAGAAACCCCAACTGAGAGGTTGTCTAAAATAAAACCTGTTTTTCCAGGTTTACCTGTGTATGGTTATATACAGCAAATTAACCTGCTGTAAGAGTATCAGCCATTCTTCTCACTTGGGAACAGGAAGCTCAAATTTCATTATTTTTCTACCTCTGGGACCACCTGCCACCTGGATGGAGTCAGCTCTTTCCTGGGCTCTGAAGGATGGTTCAGAAAATGAGAGACATTAATGCAAAAAGTTTCCCTGTAGTACTTTGCTGATTGATGGAGAGGTAAAACTGAAAAGAGCTCTGCTGAGGGAGAAGTTACATCTATTTCTCTACAATTATCTAATTATTTTGACCAAAATCTAGTAAGTATACTGCACACTCTTTTCCAGTTATCATTAGATATTTTATCTCTGCTACCAAAGATACCATTTCTACTCAATGCTTTTACTAAAAATATTTCACCTCTATCATTTTAGTTAATACCTGGAGTTCTGTTTGTTTGGTTCTTGCAAAAAATGATTCAATTGGTTAGTGTCCAACACATTTTTATTGATTTTTTCACCATGCCCTGAATAAACATAAGAGATAAAATGAAGAATTGATGATCTGCTCCCTGTTCTTTTGGATGCTATATTTTCATATGATTTTTATATTTTATATGAGTGTGGTGAAATTACAGATATGTAATTAGTACTATGAAAAGAAATAGCGTACCATGTAAAATAAAAGATGGAGGGTATTTGATTACCACTGTGGAGAAAATGGGGTATCATGTAAAATAAATTGAATAGACAGTGGGAAAATTACTTTAGGTTGCAAGCAGTTAACCACTCAGGAAGTGGGAGAAAAAACTGTGTGTCAAATTGTCCCTCAACATAATGTTTTAAAACAAACCATCTCCTGTACTTCTTCTGAATCAAGAATTGGGAGTATCTAGGGGGGCATTTCTGGCTGAAGGGGCAACCTGAGGTTGTAGTCATTTCAAGGATCAATACATGGATGTGCACCAAATTCATTAATAAGTGTGCCAGCCACCTCATATCCTCACTGATTGCACATCAGGCATTTTAATTCCTTCCATGTGAGCCTCTGCACAGTTCTTGTAACATGGTGGGTCACTTTCATTATAGTAAAACATATTTCTGAAGCAATATACCACCATCTCTGATGTGTGCTCTTGGTTAGACAAACCATGGTATGGCACGGAAGGATGAACAGAACGATGGAAATATAGGAAACAAGTATCATTTAGGACCATCTTTGAAGCTTAAAACCACAATGACTATCATAAGAAATTTGGATTTTATTTTGCACAGTTGTCTTTGGAAAGTGATCTAACATAATTCATATTTCAAAACATTTACCCAAGTTAGAAAGTAATATAAACTCAAGCTACTCAAATTTATTCAAGTTGGAGGGTGGTCAAAAGAAAAGAAAATAGAAACAAGATTATTGTCATTGTTCCAGTAAGAAAACAAGGTCTATAGCTGGGTACACAATATTTACAGACATTTGGATAAAGACATATTTGGAATATATATTTAGGTGTTCCTAAGAACATTCACTTCTTTTCCATACCAAATGCCAATGCAGATAACACCAAGTCTTGTTATTTATAAAACATCAAGTAAGAGTATTTTAAAATTTTATTCTGGTGCTGAGGATATAGCTCATTTGGTAGAATGCTTGCCTCGCAAGTAAAAGGCCCTGGGTTCAATCTCCAGCACTGTGAAAAAAAATTATTCTGTACAATTAGAATTTAATCACTATAGAATAGTAAATGCTTTCATTTTATTATCTATACCCTCACACTAAAATTGAGCCATGTTATAAATAAGTTACATGTAGGGATAAGTCCAAATTTTGCAAAATGCTATAATTAATACGAATGGTGTTAATAGAAATAAAATTAGCATTTATTAGGATCTAGTGGTATGTTAGGTATCACGTTCCCTCTGCCCGCAGAGAGAGACACGACAAACTGGTTGTTCATCAGAGCTCTTTAATGTCCTTCTTGTTCTTCTTGTTCTCCTTTCTCCTCCTTCTACTATTCTTACAAGGAAGTCATGGTCATTATATATGAATCATGAGCCAATCAGGTTACAGAGCATGTGGGGAGAGCATGATTACAATATAACACAATAGGGGTATCAAGAGAGCACACAGCGAGCACGAGTCACCTCATCCAATCAGAACGATTTCCTTAAGCAGTGTCAGCTGTTTGTTGCAAACCAGGCCGCCCCGGCTCAGTGCCAGGTGCCACACTGAAGTCCTTGATATTGCAAACCAGGAGCCCTGGCTCAGTGCCAGGTGCCATACTGAAGTCCTTGATGTTGCAAACCAGGAGCCCCGGCTCAGTGCCAGGTGCCATACTGAAGTCCTTGATGTTGCAAACCAGGAGCCGCAGCTCAGTGCCAGGTGCCATACTGAAGTCCTTGATGTTGCAAACCAGGAGCCCCGGCTCAGTGTCAGGTGCCACACTGAAGTCCTTGATGTTGCAAACCAGGTCACCCCTGCTCAGTGCCAGTGTGTTTGTTGCAAACCAGGTTGCCCCGGCTCAGTGCCAGGCTAGGGTGGGGTCTGCGGTACCCCGACATCTCCCCCTTTCTTTTATTAAAAGAAAAGTCTTGAGACCATGCCTGTCTTAGGTTGAGGGGTCCAGCACATGTCCTTACCCATCATCAAAGACTGTAGAGCATGCTACAGCTTCTGTCTTAGGTTGGTATATGGCCACCTCCTACATTACCCGTCTTTGACTACCGGTCCAGCATACTCAGCCATACTTGAGGGGAACTGCCAGCCTCTAAGGCTGTCATGACTTGTTGAAGGATGATTCGATCTCTCTGTTGGGTGGCTCGTAATTGATAAATTAAGCGAATGAGATATAAAACACCTAAAATGTTAGTCCTAGGGAGCCAAGGCCTGCCCATTGTTTTACAAAACCTAGAGCAGTAGAGAACCATTTGACCATTTTAGATACAGGTGCCACATTTACCCTGGTGGTATTGACTCTCATAATTTCATCTCTTAGTTGAGAGGTTCTTAGAGAGTAAATACACCCAAGTCCCAAAAGTTCTTGTAAAATGTCCACTTGTTCTTGCAGTAGGTCCACCTGTTGGTTAACCAGCAGAATTCCAGCTTTAAATGACCATTTAGAGTCTCTTGCGTTTGCAGGGCAGTGGCTGTATTTTCAGCTAGGTTATTGAGTTCTTTTGCTGTGGGTATTGATGTAGCTAATGAAACCACTGCTGCAGTCATGGCTGTTGCAGAGAGTGCCACTGCAGTGATTATTGCTGTGGTGATGCCAAAATCTCTTTTGTTTTTGGATAGTAGAACTGGTAGTTCTGTATCTGTAACAGAGACTGGGACTGGTAGGAAGGTAGGAATAGGCATTAAGACTGCTCGTGAGAACC
The DNA here is from genome assembly GCF_902686445.1 of Sciurus carolinensis. NCBI lineage: Eukaryota > Metazoa > Chordata > Mammalia > Rodentia > Sciuridae > Sciurus > Sciurus carolinensis. The sequence continues at coordinate 771,199 of NW_025920181.1, forward strand.
TAGAAGCATTCCAACATTGAGAGAGAAGTTTGGAGAATAGCAGCTTGATAAATACCCTGCTTTAAAACTTGTATACTTGGAAAATATGAATACATTTAATATACAAGGAGTGACCATTTCACAATTACCTTGACACTTTAATCTTACTAAATTTAGTTTTTAAAGAAAAATTTAGACTCTGTAACATAGTACAATACTCTTAACAGTTGTTTAACCATAATTGTATAAACCCCAATATTTAAGACTAATTGTTTTAAAGAATAAAACTTAATAGACACAAAGTTAAGAGTAAATTAGTGTTTCTAAGAAATCCTTGTTATTTTACCATGTCATTTTACCATATAGATTAAACTTTGGCTTATATCAGAACATTAGTATTTCACCTTAGGAAAAACCTTAAATAGGTTTAGCTGTTTCACATACATACAACCAACTTAGTTACACACAGACTTGTTGAAACTTGCCCTTTACTTACACAGACTTTCTTAGCACTTACTTAGACCCTCATGTATTCCATCACATAGGCACTTTCTTACCCAGAAACATTTCCTTTTCCCTTTTACTAAATATATTTCCATACCCAGACCTTTTTATTTTCTCTTTCCTATCTGTTGACCCCTTTTTGTTCACAGTCTGAAACAACTCTTATGAAATTTTTGAATTTAGATAAATTACACCATTTTAACAAGATTAAATACTTTGTTGTTTATAGTACTCTAACTGAAACACAGTTGAAACCTTTAGAACCCTTTGTATATAGAATTGTACTTGTTAAGACATAACTCTTAGTAACCTTGTTGTTAGTTTAGTAATGACACAAAGCAAGTTTAAACCCTTTTTATTTACCAACCTATGAAAACACCAATAATGTTTAAGTATGATACTCCATGGAATTTAAGGAGTTAAGAGTACTTGATGTTATTTAACAATTAGGATTTTAACTTTGCAAATTAATCAGATGTCTCTACAAACACATTTGAGTAATCCCATATATGTTAACTCTAATTCACTTATTCTGTAAAAACCAAGAAAGCAGACAAGTGTCCTGACCAGTATTTGTTGTCTCTTTCCTGTTGAAGAAAAGTCCTAGAAACAATTGATATTAGACATTGTTTAACATCAACATTCCATTAGTTTGACCACTTAGAGACTTGCAAGTTATTTTTAAAGACATTTCACTTTTATTAGTTTACTCAATTTAAATTGAACCTTTTTAAATCACGTGAATAAAAGTATTTGGATCCATTTATAAATTTTAATTTTAGGAGCGCTCAGTTTTGATACAGACAAAACATGACACCAGACAGCACGACATACAAATAACACAAAATCAAAGGCCTTGTAACTTTATAGGTAAATCTCCATTGCAATGTAACAGATGTTCAAAAACTCTAGTTGAATAAAAAATAGAACTGATCAAAAAGAAAAAAAAATCATTAACCTAGGTATGCTGGATCAAAATTATGAGTTCAAAAATACAGCATTAAAGAAAAACAAAACAAAACAAGAATCCTGGAAAATGAGTTAGTTCTGTGTAGCAACCCAGAAGTTTAAAACAGACACCCTTTCTTCTTTTTTTTTTTTTTTTATGTTCAGGTTACCTCCCTTTCCCGCTGAGACTGCTGCAGCCCACATTCCAATGCAGGCTTCAGCAAGGCCAGTCAGGGGGTGGGGGGTGAGGATCACCCAGGACTTTTTAACCCTTTTTCTTCCTGGTTGAGAAATCAGGTTAGGTTTGAATGCAGAAAATCACAAAACATTATTTCTTACTACTTTTGAGGAATGGAGCTGCTGAGATCTCTGCCTAGGGGGAGGACTGCTTCAAGGACACGGGTGTTCCCTCCCTAAGTGGCCATGGAGCTGCGTGGAAGGGATCAGGAGGGGGGCCTTTTTCTGTCTCTTGTGATAGTTTCTCTTGATTCAACAAGCCCTTATCTAAAAACCAAGGGGCTTTGTCTTCTACAGTTTTTAAAAACTTCCTAGCTGAGGAAACCTTTAAAGGTGCTCCATTAGCCTTTAATAAAGCCTTTAATAGTCCTTCCATGTGAACTCTAGACACCTCAGAATCCATGATTAATTTGCCCCCTTTTGAGTGCCACTTTCACTTTAATACTTTTAATGTGGACCGCTTTTCGCTTAGTCCAGGGTGTAGCCGCCTTTCGCGTGCTACTTTCACTTTAATACTTTAATGTGCCACTTTCACTTTAATACTTTTAAGGTGGACTGCTTTCCGCTTAGTCCAGGGTGTAGCTGCCTTTCGCGTGCTACTTTCACTTTAATACTTTTAATGTGCCACTTTCACTTTAATACATTTAAGGTGGACTGCTTTCCGCTAGTCCACCCCGAGCCTCGTTTCACTTGGCTCTGTCTCCAGACTGCCTTTCACTAGTCCTTACTTTCACTTTAATTGGACCGCATTCTGCGTGTCCCTGGACCACCTTCCGTGTGTCCTTACTTTCACTTTAACTGGACCGCATTCCGCATGTCCTTGGACCACCTTCCGTGTGTCCTGACTTTAACCGGACCGCATTCCGCGTGTCCCCGGACCACCTTCCGTGTGTCCTGATAGTCGCTTTACCGCGAACTTTAAGGTTGCCTTTATCACTCCTATTTTATTATTTACAACAGACAAACTGGTTAACATTAATCTCTAAAACTTACCTAGGTAGTTGTTGCTGGTTTGTTGTCTTCCCGGGTTTCGGCACCACTTATCGAGTTCCCTCTGCCCGCAGAGACACGACAAACTGGTTGTTCATCAGAGCTCTTTATTGTCCTTTTTGTTCTTCTTGTTCTCCTTTCTCCTCCTTCTACTATTCTTACAAGGAAGTCATGGTCATTATATATGAATCATGAGCCAATCAGGTTACAGAGCATGTGGGGAGAGCATGATTACAATATAACACAATAGGGGTATCAAGAGAGCACGTAGCGAGCATGAGTCACCTCATCCAATCAGAACGATTTCCTTAAGCAGTGTCAGCTGTTTGTTGCAAACCAGGCCGCCCTGGCTCAGTGCCAGGTGCCACACTGAAGTCCTTGATGTTGCAAACCAGGAGCCCCGGCTCAGTGCCAGGTGCCATACTGAAGTCCTTGATGTTGCAAACCAGGAGCCCCAGCTCAGTGCCAGGTGCCATACTGAAGTCCTTGATGTTGCAAACCAGGAGCCCCGGCTCAGTGCCAGGTGCCATACTGAAGTCCTTGATGTTGCAAACCAGGAGCCCCGGCTCAGTGTCAGGTGCCATACTGAAGTCCTTGATGTTGCAAACCAGGCCGCCCCGGCTCAGTGCCAGTGTGTTTGTTGCAAACCAGGTTGCCCCGGCTCAGTGCCAGGCTAGGGTGGGGTCCGCGGTACCCCGACAGTTAGGCATTAGTTTAAAGACATTAAACTTTAAAACTATTCAAATCTATTATTTCTCTCATTATATAAAAATATGATATTCAGAAAAATTAAGTGACTTCTGCTAGATTACCAATATAGTAGTTAGTTGAGTCCACATTTGAAAACAGGTCCATTTTATTTCATATCCTACTCTATAAATCAGTGTGAAGTTTGCTACCTCTATTACTGTATTCTTTTTTCTGAATTTCTTAATGTTTCAACCATGTAGATTTCTTTTTTTAACCATTAACTTCATCTTTTCTTTCCTTTTTTTTTTTTTTTTTTTTGGTATCAGAATTGAACCTAGGGATAAGTACTGAGTCACATCTCCTGAGCCACATCTCCTGCCCTTATTTTATTTTATTTAGAGACAGTGTCTTGTTGAGTTGCTTTGGGCTTTGCTAACTTGGTGAGAGTTGCTTTGAACTCATGATCCTTTTGCCTCCAGCTCCCACAGCTAGGATTATGGATATGTGCCAGCACATCTGTCTCACTTTTACTTTTGATGAGAAAAGAAATTTCATTGAGTAAAAGTTGTAATGCAAGGTGTACTGAATAATTCAAGAGATTTTTTTGGACTGGGGATTGAACTCAAGTGTATATTAACACCTTCCTATGTTTCCAGTCTTTTTATTTTATTTGTTCAAATTTCTTTTGATACAGGGTCTTGTTAAGTTGCTGACAGTCCCATGAGGTTTCCTTGAATGGTCTCAAAATTGGGATTTTCCTCCCTCAGATGCATGTAAATAGTCAGGATTATAGACAGTTACCACTATGCACATCTGAATTTCTTAAAATACAATTGAAGAAAACATTCAGAATCTATTTCAATGGAAGAAATACCAACAGTGCAACTTTGTAATTGAACAAGATGTTTTAAGAAGTAAAAAGAAAGAAAAATCTCTCCATTCAAGGTTTTGCACAAGGTGAGATTAAACCTCCAACTAGCAGGCTATTTGTATACGAAAAAGTCCTTCCTTTTTAAATATAGAATATTCATCATTAATTATTTAAAAAATTTGGATGGGTTCTATACCTTAGGTATTATATTAATACAGCCAGATATATTCAAATTTAATTTTCCTAACAATCTCTCAAGGAAAATTGTTTTACATATTGAACACTTGGGCTCAGGATGTTCATTATATACTGGGACTTGTCAGAGATGAGATGTGAACACAGGAATGAATTCCAACAGCTAAATCCTCCTACTTGACCGCATTCTTTTCAGGTGCCTAGTCTGTGCTCAGTCTGGAGGCCATTAAGCAGAAAAGGCTTATGATATTCAAATTAATGAGTTCTATAGGACCATAAAGTCTATTTGCTCATAAATTTCATTTAGTTGTTACAGAGGAATATATTTTTCTTCATCTTTCTTGTACTAGTTTCTTTGCAAATAAGGTAATCTTCAAAATAGAAGACCATTTTTTTTCTTTATCTAAAGATGTCTATTGCTCTGAGTATTGCAAGCAACCAAATCAGTTTCTGTTTTGTTAATATGGTTTGCTAAAATTCTTTTACACACATTCTTTTCTACTGAAAAATTGCTATTTTTAGATACATTGAGGAAATTTACACCATGTGTTTTCCACCTACTGCTTGTGAGATGACTTTTTAGGTGACTTTAATGTTTTCATGAAGTCACAAACACTATATCCATTGATGTAAACATTATTTTAGGTAATCATTTCCTAAAATGTTTTAAAGAATTTTATGTTTATTAGATATTTCAAAATATGAGTCATGTATAATTATTTGTTATTATTACTTATTATTTATTATTTGTGAAAACCCAAAACACTTAAAACAGAAATATTTGATGAAATAATAATTATTAAATGTTGCTATCTTGCAAAATTTCTGACCACAATTTTTTATAATGTTTTCTACATGTCTGATCTCAAAAGAAACATTTAATCATATTCACAAATCATCTTAAGGGAAATAATAATTTTGTAAAATAAGCAACACCCAAACAGAAACAGTCCCTGAAATACCAAACATGTGTCTTTTCATGTCGCACACTTGGACAAAAGACTGGGTGATGTACTGGATCATTTAATTTGTTAAAATAATCTGAGACCAGCAGTTATTATTCAGTATTAAGACCATTTGTTCTTAGCCATAAGAGGCAAGTGGCAGTCTTTAGGATTTTCATTATATCAGTTCTTTTTTACGGACTCTTTAGGAAACTGCTTTCATTCATTAGGATGAGCTCACAGAAATGAACTAAATTGGGATAAATAATTGACCAGCTGCCACATATTTATTTAATTGAATTAGATGAGTATTAGTAAGTACAACAGAGGATTTGTTTTTCTAATTGGCTAAAATAATATTTTATCTCCATTTCATGCTGAATGGTGACAGTATTTCCAGAGTGTTATTTTGATTTTATTGTCAGTCTTTTCCATTCTAAATTGGAAAAAGGATTTAAAACAGATGGGCTTTAATTACTATGTTAGAAAGATGCAGTTTTTAAAAAATTGAACTTTTAATTTAAAAACAGGCAGCTTAATGAACAAAGTTTTAGAAAGAAGTTAATGTTTTCTCTGTTAATAATCATAGAGAGAGGCTCTTTCCACGGGGTGATCCAAGATGGTGGATTAGAGGGTGACTGCATCTCCAATCACTCCAGAATCCAGGATTCAAGAAGGGGAGGCATTGAGAGACTCGGACTAAAAGAGAGCCACGGGTGAGTCTGGCCCACTGGGTAAAACTCGGCCTGGGTGGCAGGCCCGGATAGAGGTGGCTTATCGGAGCAGGGCAGGGAAGCTAGAGTCTTCCCCAGGCAGCCCTGCACACTCTGGCAGTGGGCCCCTCCCACACAGCCATCTTCTCCAGTTTCTCAGAGCAGGAGAGAGTCTTTCTGATCAGAACCAGCTCCAAGACCCGGAGCCAGGGCAGTGTGCTCCGGCCCCACAAGTGGCCTCAGGGACCAGGACAGGGAAGCCAGGGACTTCCCCAAGCAGTCTGGAACCCTGCGGTGGGAGGCGCCTTTCAAGGCTAACTTCTCAGAGCAGACGACCCAGGGAGAGCCTTTCTACACAGAGCCAGCCACACGTCCCCGTGCCAATGGAGAGCTTTGACAAGCAAGAAGCCTCTGGTATCAGGGCAGGGCAGTCAGAGACTTCTCCAGGTGACCCTGCCCCCTCTGGCTGCAGGCTCTTCTCACAGGCCATCCAAGATGGTGGACTAGAGGGTGATTGCATCTTCAGTCACTCCAGAACCCAGGACTCAAGAAGGGGAAGTATTGAGGGACTCGGACTAAAATATAGCCATGGGGTGAGTCTCTCCCACTGGGTGAAGCTCAGCCTGGGTGGCAGGCACAGATAGGGGTGGCTTATCAGAGCAGGGCAGGGCAGCTACAGTCTTCCCCAGGTAGCCTCGCATGCTCCAGGAGTGGGCTCCTCCCACATGGCCAGCTGTGTGGTGCAGGCCCCCCTGTGAGAGCCTTTATGCACAGAGCCAGCTCCAAGCCCTGGAACCAGTAGGGGGCAAGGGGCAGCTTTCTTCGGAAGCACTGCATTATCAAGTTTCTCCAAGAATTCAGGCTACTGAATGCTGGGCGGTGATACACTGGAAATCTACAGGGACATTATAAGCCAATAGAGGAAATCTGCAATATCTCAGGGTCCCACTGACATCTGACCAATATGAGAAAACAAGGGAAGAAAATGTCCCAAACAAACCTAGATACTATATCACTAAAATCCAATGACAGCACAGCAGAAGAAATGTCAGAAAGGGAGTTCAGAATGTAAATAATTAAAACAATCAGGGAAGCAAACGAGGAGATGAAAGAGCAAATGCAGGCATTAAATGGTCACACCAATCAACAATTAAAAGACCAAATATGGGAAGCAGGAGATCATTTCAATAAAGAGTTAGAGATACTGAAAAAAAAAAAAAAACAACAGAAATCCTTGAAATGAAGGAAACAATAAACCAAGTTAAAAACTCCATAGAAAGCATAACCAATAGGATAGAACACCTGGAAGACAGAATCTCAGACATTGAAGAAAAAATATTTAACCTTGAAAACAAAGTTGGCTACACAGACAAGATGGTAAGAAATCATGAACAAAAACTACAAGAATTATGGGATATCATGAAAAGGCAAAATTTTAGAATTATTGGGATTGAGGAAGGCTTAGAGAAACAAACCAAAGGAATGAACAATCTATTCAATGAAATAATATCAGAAAATTTCCCAAATCTAAAGAACGAAATGGAAGACCAAGTACAAGAGGCTTATAGGACTCCCAATATACAAAATTACAACAGACCCCCAACAAGGCACATTATTATGAAAATACCTAACATACGAAATAAAGACAGAATTTTAAAGGCTGTGAGAGAAAAGAATCAAATTACATTCAGGGGAACCAATAAGAGTATCAGCAGATTTTTCAATCCAGACCCTAAAAGCTAGAAGGGCCTGGAACAACATTTACCAAGCCCTGAAAGAATGGATGCCAACCAAGAATCTTATACCCAGCAAAACTTACTTTCAGATTTGATGATGAAATAAGAACCTTCCATGAAAAACAAAAGCTAAAGGAATTTATAAAAAGAAAGCCGGCATTACAGAACATTCTCAGCAAAATATTCCATGAGATAGAGATGAAAAAGAACAATGCAAATCAGAAATGGGAGGAACTAGCCTAAAGGAAGAGCCAAATAAAGGAGAAACCAAATCATGTCAAAAAACAAAATGAGTCAAATGACTGGGAATACAAATCATATCACAATAATAATCCTGAATGTTAATGGATTAACTCATCAATCAAAAGACATAGACTGGCAGATTGGATTAAAAAGAAAAATCCAACAATATGCTGCCTGCAAGAAACTCATCACATAGAAAGACATACCCATACACTAAAGGTGAAAGGATGGGAAAAAACATACCATGCACACGGACACAGCAAAAAAGCTGGAGTATCCAACCTCATTTCAGATAATGTGGACTTAAAGCCAAAACTAGTCAGAAGGGATAAAGAAGGACATTACATGCTGCTTAAGGGAAGCATAAATCAGCAAGACATAACAATCATAAATATCTATGCCCCAATCATTGGCTCATCAATGTACATCAAACAAATCCTTCTCAATTCCAGAAATCAAATAGACCACAACACAATAATACTAGGCGATTTTAACACACCTCTCTCACCACTGGATAGATCTTCCAAACAAAAATTGAATAAGGAAACCATAGATCTCAATAACACAATCAACAATTTAGACTTAACCAACATATATAGAATATACCATCCAACAAAGAATGAATACACTTTCTTCTCAGCAGCACATGGATCCTTCTCTGAAATAGACCATATTTTATGCCACAAAGCTACTGTTAGCAAATACATGGAGATAGAGATACTACCTTGTACTCTATCAGATCATAATGGATTGAAATTAGAATTAAATGTCAGAATAAAAAACAGAAACTTCTCCAATACTGGAGATTAAATAATACACTATTATATGATGAATGGATAACAGAAGACATCAGGAGGGAAAGAAAAAAAATTCTTAGAAGGAAACGAGAACAAAGACACATCATATCAAAATCTCTGGGACACTATGAAAGGAGAACTTAGAGGAAGATTTATTTCATGGGGCGCATTCAAGAAAAGAAGCAGAAATCAACAAATAAATGACTTAAAACTACAGCTCAAATCCCTAGAAAAAGAAGAGCAGACCAACACCAAAAGTAGTAGAAGAAAGGAAAGAGTTAAAATCAGAGCCAAAATCAACGAAATTGAAGCAAAAGAAACAATCAAAAAATTGACAAAATAAATAGTTGGTTCTTTGAAAAAATAAACAAAATTGATCAATCTGTAGCCACACTAACAAAGAGAAAGAGGGAGAAAACTCAAATTACTAAAATTCGGAATGAACAAGGAAATATCACAACAGACATGTGTGAAATACAAAACATAATTAGAAGCTATTTTGAAAATCTATACTCCAACAAAACAGAAAACCTTGAAGACATCAACAAATTTCCAGAGACATATGAATTACCTAAACTGAACAAGGATGACATACACAACTTAAATAAATCAATTTCAAGCAACGAAATACAAGAGGTCATCAAAAGCCTACCAACAAAGAAAAGTCTGGGACCAGATGGGTTCTCAGCCGAGTTCTACAAGACCTTTAAAGAAGAGCTCATTCCAATACTCCTCAAAGTATTCCGTGAAATAGAAGAGGAGGGAACCCTCCCAAACTCATTCTAAGAAGCCAATATCACCCTGATACCTAATACAGACAGAGACACATCGAGGAAAGAAAATTTCAGACCGATATCCTTAATGAACATCGACACAAAAATTCTCAACAAAATTTTAGCAAATCGCATACAAATATATATTAAAAAGATAGTGCACCACGATCAAGTGGGTTTTATCCCACAGATGCAAGGTTGGTTCAACATCCGGAAATCAATAAATGTCATTCACCATATCAACAGACTTAAAGTTAAGAATCACAGGATTATTTCAATAGAAGCAGAAAAAGCATTTGATAAAATACAGCATTCCTTCATGAACAAAACACTAGAAAAAATTGGGGTAGTGGGAACATTCCTTAACATTAAAAAGGTCATCTACACAAAGCCCATGCCCAATATCATTCTAAATGGTGAAAAACTGAAAGCATTCCCCCTAAAAACTGGACCAAGGCAGGGACGCCCTCTTTCACTACTTCTATTCAACATTGCCCTTGAGACTCTAGCCAGAGCAATTACACAAACCAAAGAAATTAAATGGATACGAATTGGAAAAGAAGAACTCAAACTATCCCTGTTTGCTGATGACATGATTATATATTTAGAGAAACCTGGAAATTCCACCAGAAAACTCTTAGAACTCATAAGTGAATTCAGTAAAGTAGCAGGTTACGAGATCAATGCTCATAAATCCATTGCATTTTTATACATAAGTGATGAATCTTCAGAAAGAGAAATTAGGAAAACTTCCCCATTCACAATAGCATTGAAAAAAATAAAATACTTTGGAATGAATCTCACAAAAGAGGTGAAAGACCTCTACAATGAGAACTACAGAACACTAAAGAAATAAATTAAAGAAAACCTTAGAAGATGGAAAGTTCTCCCATGTTCTTGGATAGGCAGAATTAATATTGTCAAAATGGCCACACTACCTAAATTGCTATACAGATTCAATGCAATTCCAATTAAAATCCCAATGATGTACCTTGCAGAAATAGAGCAAGCAATTATGAAATTCATCTGGAAGAATAAGAAACCCATAATAGCTAAAGCAATCCTTAGCAGGAAGAATGAAACAGGGGGTATCGCAATACCAGAACTTCAATTCTACTACAAAGCAATAATAACAAAAATGGCGTGGTATTGGTACCAAATTAGACAGGTAGATCAATGGTACAGAATAGAGGACATGGACACAAACCCAAATAAATACAATTTTCTCATACTAGACAAAGGTTCCAAAAATATGCAATGGAGAAAAGATAGCCTCTTCAACAAATGCTGCTGGGAAAACTGGAAAACCATATGCAACAGAATGAAATTAAACCCCTATTTCTCACCCCACACAAAACTCAACTCAAAATGGATCAAGGACCTCGGAATCAGACCAGAGACCCTGCATCTTATAGAAGAAAAAGTAGGTCCAAACCTTCAAATTGTTGGCTTAGGATCAGACTTCCTTAAGAGGACTCCCATAGCACAAGAAATAAAAGCACGAATCAACAACTGGGATAGATTCAAACTAAAAACTTTCTCTCAGCAAAGGAAACTCTCCATAATGCGAAGAGAGAGCCTACAGAGTGGGAGAATATCTTTGCCACTCATACTTCAGATAGAGCGCTAATTTCCAGAATCTGTAAAGAACTCAAAAAACTCTACACTAAGAATACAAATAATCCAATCAACAAATGGGCTGAGAAAATGAACAGACAGTTCACAGAAGAAGATGTACAAGCAATCAACAGATATATGATAAAATTTTCAGCATCTCTGGTAATAAGAGAAATGCAAATCAAAACTACCCTAAAATTCCATCTCATCCCAATTAGAATGGCGATTATCAATAGGTGTTGGCAAGGATATGGGGAAAAAGGTACAATCATATATTGCTGGTGGGGTTGAAAATTAGTGCAGCCACTCTGGAAAGCAGTATGGCGATTCTTCAGAAAGCTTGGAATGGAACCACCATTTGACCCAACTATCCCACACCTTGGCCTATACCCAAAGGACTTAAAATCAGCATACTACAGAGATACAGTCACATCAATGTTCATTGCTGCTCAATTCACCATGGCCAGATTGTGGAACCAACCTAGATGCCCTTCAGTTGATGAATGGATAAAGAAACTGTGATATATATATATATATATATATATATATATATATATATATATATAATGGAATATTACTCTGCAATGAAGAATGATAAAATTATGGCATTTGCAGGCAAATGGATGAAATTGGAGAATATCATGCTAAGTGAGATAAGTCAATCTGAAAAAACTAAAGGACGAATGATCTTGCTGATAAGCG